>NC_080175.1:52899866-53199866 GCF_950295315.1 Erinaceus europaeus
AAATTATAGTCACCTCTCTGGTGACTATAATTATTGACTGGACTGCTAAAGTCAGAAAATCCTACCGTTTCCAGATGTGATCAGATCACACGCTGCTAGCAGCTTCTCAGTCCGCCATCTTCCCCCAACACCTGAACTTTTTTTTTACTGAGAAAATTTGCACAAAGAGTTTCCTGTTGAATCGTGATTAACTAAATCTGAGGGAGCAGTAGAAAGAGCCAACCCCTCAAGGTCTGATGGGTCCTTGTTCTGACTGTATTTGTGACTTTGGGCCTCAGTCAGATAAAGGTGATCACTGAGGAGATTAAGGAAATCGAAATCATGATTTTTAAGGCAGTTGTCAAGTGAGTACAGTTTCTTTTTTTCCCCCATTTTGTTTCCATTGTCATTATTGTTATTGTTGTCATTGATGTTGTTGTTGGGTAGGACAGAGAGAAATCGAGAGAGGAGGGGAGACAGAGGGGAGAGAAATAAAGACACTTGCAGACCTGCTTCACAGTTTGTGAAGTGAACCCCCTGCAGGTGGCGAGCCAGGGGATTGAACTTGGATCCTTAGGCTGGTCCTTGCTCTTCATGCCATGTGCTCTTAACTGGCTGCACTACTGCCTGGCACCTTATGAATAGCTTCTTATCTCTCTAAGAGGTGTATCTGTGCTCCACTGCTACCAGCAACTGAAATCTTTCCACACAATCATACTTGGTCCCTAATGTCCTCTCTCCCACCACTATCCTGTCAGCGTCCTTGGACCTGTGCAATACACCACAATTAGCCTTGGTTTCACCCTGTGTCTTCTCTTCCTTTCTTGTTTCTTAATTTCCATCTGAGTGAGCTCAGCAGGTATCAGTTCTTCTTCTGCTTTATTTCTGTGGTGAAATAGCCAGAAACCTATCATACGGACCTTTGGGAAGAGATGAACCTGCTTTACAGACCTCAGAAGAAGGCACTATTTAACAATTCTCACTTTAAGTTTTATGGAACACTAAGATACGGTGGTTGGTTTCTCAGTAGATTATTAAGTGAATGAATATAGAAAATGTGTTGCACATGCAGCTATCAAGAACAATGAACCCACTTTCTCTGACCCATCTTGGACAGAGCTAGAAGGAATTATGTTAAATGAACTAACTCAGAAAGATAAAGATGAGTATGGGATGATCCCACTCATCAACAGAAGTTGAGTAAGAAGATCTGAAAAGGAAACTAAAAGCGGGACCTGATCAAATTGTAAGTAGGGCACCAAAGTAAAAACCCTGTGGTGAGGGGTAGACATGCAGCTTCCTGGGCCAGTGGGGGGTGGGAGTGGGTGGGAGGGATGGGTCACAGTCTTTTGGTGGTGGGAATGGTGTTTATGTACACTCAAAATGTAAAATGTAAAATGTAAAATGCAAAATGTAGACATATAAATCAGTAGTTAATTAATATGAGAAGGGAAAAATCAGTTGTATGTCTCAAAGTTTCTCAAAACACAAACTGAATCTTTTTAATATATAGGCTGTGTATCTGATATGCGGACTCTGTCAAAAGCCTAGACCAAGTAGATTAGAAGCATCCAATAGCACAGCTATATACAAGATACTGGATACTGTACAGCAAACCATACCAAAAGGACTTTTTAAAGTTAACCCAATTACCAAATAATGTGATGATAACATTAACTATCGATTGTCTTTTTGAACCCTAGGACAGCAGGAACCTCACATCTCCACTATAGAGCCCCTACTTCCCCCAGTCCTGGAACACTTGGATGGGGCCCACTTTACCATATGCATCTCCCAATCCATACAAAATAATATTGCATCCGCCGATCACAACCTAACCAACGCAAGGATTGCCACCTCAACATGCTTCACCTCAGACTGTGTCCAGAGACTTCACATGTGGAATGACAACCCTTCAGCTTCATTACTCTGGTGAGACCTTTCCTTTTATAGTACACTCTAATTTAATCTCAGGTAGTTCACTTTCTAACAAAGTCCCATAACCTAGATATACACCAGTTTCTGTGAGAGAGAGCTTATGTTCACACATATCCATAAACTACTGCAAAATATATACCTAAAAGCAGAAGTACACTAGTTTGCAGTGAGTACCTCCCTAACACTTCCTCTCCACTATTCCAAGCTTGGGATCCATGATTGCTCAACAAATTGTTTGGCTTTGTATGTTAACTCTCTTTTCAATCACCAGGTTCCAGATGCCACCAGGATGCTGGCCAGGCTTCCCTGGATTGAAGACCCCACCAATGTGTCCTGGAGCTCAGCTTCCCCAGAGATACACCTTACTAGGGAAAGAGAGAGGCAGACTAGGAGTATGGACCGACCAGTCAATGCCCATGTTCAGCAGGGAAGCAATTACAGAAGCCAGACCTTCTACCTTCTGCAAACCTCAATGACCCTGGGTCCATGCTCCCAGAGGGCTAGAGAATGGGAAAGCTATCATGGGAGGGGGTGGGTTATGGAGATTGTGTTGTGGGAATTGTGTGGAGTTGTACCCCTCCTACCTTATGTTTTTGTTCATTAATCCTTTCTTAAATAAAAAATTTAAATAAAAAAAAAGAAAATGTGTTGGACTTGCAAGTAAGCTTACCTGGAAAGGTGTCTGCTTTGTCATTAGTGGGATCCAGGTTCAAGGCTGGTCCCTACCACATGGGTGGGTAGTTAGGTGCTGATTTCATTTCCCTCTTTCTCTGTGTCTGTCTTGGTTTCCTTCATCATGTTGAGTGAGATAAATCAAAAAGAGAAGAACAAAAATGAAATGTGGTTTACATAAAACATTCAACAGGATATTTTCACACATATATTTATGTCTATAAGAGTCTATATTCTCTGCACCCAGCACCAAAGTTCTTGTCTCTTCCTCATACCCTCCTTGGGTCATATAGCCACCACAGTTTTCACAAGGTTAAGAAAATTTTTGACTACTATTTTTCTGAAAATTCATTTATTTTAGATAAATACATTCAGCATATGAGAGAAACTATTTGTTAGTTATCACAAGGCTATTTTAAAATGATCCCAGGAAAATATATGCTTTCAGCTGGCACATTAAGGAGAATCTTTCTCCTAATATTAAAATAAAAAAGTGAAAGCTCCTACCCCACTAGGGAAAGCTAGAAACAGGCTGGGGTTATGGATTGACCTGCCAATGTCCATATCCAGCAGAGAGGCAGTTATAGAAGCCAGACCTTCCACCTTCTGCAGCAAATAATTTTGTCCTATATCCCCAGTGGGGGAAAATGATAGGAAGAAGATGACCAGAGGACTTTGAACTCCAACTCCATCAGGAGTTGATATGAGAGAGAGAAGAGAGAGAGAGAGAAAAAAAAGGAGGGACATTTTGATGTAGTCTTAGATGTAGGTATGACTTGGTAAAGAAGAGAAGATAAGACTGTTGTTGAGCCAGATCTTGTTGTGCACAGGCCGCGGAGAAGAGAGAGAGGGGGTCCAGAGCAAAGAGGAAACACAAATCTTTATTTGCGCTAGAACCTCAGAGTTGGGTGCTAGAGAAGCAGGTTGGGCCATGTGGAGGTAGCAAAAATGGCCGCCTCACGTAGTAACCTTTCCTGCGTCTGAACACCGGAGTGGAACGCTGGCAAGAGAGCGAGGTGCGGAAGAAGAAAGGCTTTTACAGGAGCAGCTTTCACGAGAATGGGAAGGGGGAGGAGTAACCATAGCACTTCAGGATAGGATAATAACTCTCGTATGAATGGGAGGGGGGAGGAGTAACCAAAGCACTCCAAATATCATGGGGATATAGACAATGCCCTGAGGGCACAACATGGCTGAACAGGCACTCTAGCAGTAGCCTGAGGGGACAACATGGCAGATGTGACTGCATCGGCACAATTTCCCAGCATCTCCCCCTTTCCTTTTATCTAATGCCCAGGGCAATAGTATGTAAAGTCTATGAACTACTCAGGGTCAGTCTATGAAAAACCAGTGACGTGAAGGGAAGGAAGCTGCTGTAAAATTGGCTAAAGTGTCCAAAGGGTATACCAGCAAGTCCGATAGAAGTCTCAGTCCAAAGTAGGCGACTAGGGGGAGAAATGGCAAGGGATGAAATGCTGCATGAGGAAGGTCAGCCTCTGGAATTCTGCTTTTCTGTAGAGAGTGAGCCGGAACCGCCAAAACGTGAAGCAGGCAAAGCAGAAGCAAGAAAGGCAGACAGGCAGTAAAAATGTTCTGTCCTTGGAGTCTGTGAATCAGGTTCTTCAGATTGCATCAGGTGACATCTAGGGTTTCGGGGGGTGTGCCACTGTAGTCGTGCCATCTAGTGGGTGATGTCAGGGTGTTCAGGGGTCCAGATGTTTTTTTTCTGGGATTCCTGTGGAAGAAACACAAACAATCTGCTTCTCGTGGTTAGCAGGGCATCTGATTTGAATACTTTATAGAAAAAGAGGTTTGGTGTCTTGACCAACTGAGTATTGGAGGATGTATCTTTCTACTCATTTATGATTATATTTTATATTATTTGTCATGGTAGTCAGCCATTATCTGGAAGGTCCTGGGTGATTCATGGGGAAAAATAACTTATCTTTTAACAAAGACTCTAAGGTGTAGGGAAGCGGAAACTATCTTATCCCTTTTTTTTATTGTTTTTCTATCTTGCCTTTTGTTGCCCTAGTTGTTTTATTGTATGTAATTATATTGTTGTTATTACTGATATTGTGGTCATTGGATAGAACAGAGAGAAATGGAGAGAGGAGGGGAAGACAGGGGGAGAGAAAGACACCTGTAGACCTGCTTCACCGCCTGTGAAGTGATTCCCCTGCAGTTGAGGAGCCGGGGGCTCAAACTGGTTCTTGCACTTAGCGCCACCTGTGCTAAACCTGCTGCGTCACCGCCCGATTCCCAGGAACTATCTTTTAACATAAACTCTATGACCATGCCAAAAGCAACCTTGAGGGCACATGTGGCTCCCCACATGTCCTCCTGTCTTATATCATGTTTTGATGTTTGGCAGACTTTTTTGTGGCAGGGTGGATTGTGCCTGTCTTACGTTGGGGATCAGCCTTCCATCTTACCCGGCATTGGAACACCTGGTCATTTTTGCCCAGTAGTACCAGATGCCCTGTCTTAGGTTGACTGGATAGCGCTAGTTTCCTCTTACCCGTCATTGGCTAGCCAGCCCCCTACATGGTGGACGTTCTGATGGAGGGGGGAAAATCCTCCACAGCAACTCAATATTCTGCCATGTCCAGCCTATGATAGTGAGTTTGTATAGGTTGCATCTTTATGGCATCAATCTGTTGCCGCAAAAGGGGGGCTGTGCAAATACATACAAATACAGACATATAGTTGTAGAAATAATAGTTAACCCATATCTGCAACCTGAAGAAAATTGCTGTAGCCTACCATGGAGGGATCGGAGATTCAGAATTCTGGTGGTGAGAAAGGTGCAAAGTTGTACCCCTGTTATTTTGTACCTTTGTAAATCAATATTAAATCACTAATAAAAAATAAGAAAAAGCCAGTGAAGGCACCAAGTGGTGGCACACACAGTGAGCACATATGTTGCCATTCACAAAGATCTGGGTACAAATCCTTAGCCCGCACTTGTAGGGGGGGACGCTTCATGAGCAGTGGAGTAGTGCTGTAGGTGTCTTTCTTCCTTTCCCTCTCTCTATCTGCTCCACCCCCAACTACTATCTCTCTGTATGATCAAATACAAGACTAATTGAAATTAAGTTAATACCACTATTTCCTAAAAGAATAGAAAACTGAATTATGGAAAAAAGAAAGGGAAAATAGTATAAAGAAGAACCAAAATTGCATAGCAGGGTTAAACTCTTTACTGTTACACTTAAATATATAGATAATATAGAATTTAAATGACACAAGCCAATCAATTTATCGAGAATAATACCCCCTCTCTGTTTGGTATCTTAGTTAAAATCCCACTGGTCTCTGGTCTCTATCCTGCAGGGCTGTAAAGGAAATGAAGGGCTGACAACAATGTCAGTGTCCTCTGTAGTAAATGCCTTTATATCAGCTATTTTAAATTAATGTAGACATTGTATTAGCTTCTAATGGTCATTAAAAAAATAAAACTGTGAACAGTTTTTAGTGACTGAAATAAAAAAAGTGGAGAAATAATGCTAAATTACTCTAAATCAGAACAATTTAACTTTGTATAATAAATTTATTAGTTATATGAAACATATCACTTAAAAACTTTTAAATATCACGTCTTTTATTTTTAATTATCTTTATTTTATTTACAGGGTAAAGACAGCTAGAAATCAAGATGGAAGGGGTGATAAAGAGGGAGAGACAGAGAGACACCTGCAACACTGCTTCACCACTTTCAAAACATTCCCCCTGCAGGTGGGGACTGGGAGCTCAAACCTGGGTTCTTATTTACCGAAACATGAGTGCTCAACCAGGTGTGCCACCACCCGGCCCCTAAAATATAACTTTTCAAGATGCCTAGCCTAAAAATTGGTTTTATGTGAACATTCAATTAAGTATAAAGTCTAGTTCAAGCTTCAAAAGATAATATGATGCCATCCTGAACATTCATTTGCACTAAGAAGCACCCCCATTATAATTCGCTGAACAGAAATTGTCCTCTAAAACTAAGAACAGTGGATTGTAAAGTGTAGATACATTGATCAAATGTCACTACTGAACATATTTAAGAAATAAAAATGTCAGAAAATAAACATAATAATTGAATAGTTACAAATAGAGCTTAGTGGTGTGTGTGTGTGTGTGTGTGTGTGTGTGTGTGTGTGTGTGTAAGTTTTGGCAAAAATCAACTTTGTGACTATACTGGCATTTATTCCCTCTTAAGAAGAATATGTACTTCAAGGACATGATAAGGACAAATTCAAATCAGAAACATACCCTATATTCCCAAGTAGCATTCCATATTCCTTTTTCTTTAGAGTGTTTTATTATATATATAATTTTAAAGTGTTCCTTGGTCCCTGATAATCTTTCTGAGACCTATAGTATCCTATCGCTTTTACAAACCAGATATTTCATTCTCAAGAACTGGCCACCAGCTCTTTGAAATATGATCATTCCCCTTTCTCTCAGTTTCTGTGGGAGTCAGGAACCTGACTTGAGCAAACCACTGGTTTCAAAGGTACCACCTGCCATAAACAAACCAGCTTGTTCTTTCTTGGATAAAACTAATTAGCTCACTCATTTGGTCTCCTTTCCAGATGTAAGTATGTGAAGTGTGATAGATAGTGTTGTCAATCCCCCATACTTGAAAACTGGTGATTGTTTATCTTATAAAATTGTGAGGATTTTGTCTGCTAAGACAGTCTTTCAGTGGGTTGTACTGTGATGTGCATGGTATTTGCACTAATACTTATTCAGTGATAAAACTGTTTTTTTTTTTTAGGGGCCTGGTGGTGGTGCATCTGGTTGAGTGCACATGTTACAATGCATAAGGACCCAGGTTTGAGCCCCCAGTCCCCACCTGAAGGGGTAAAGCTTCACAAGTGGTAAAGCAGTGCTGCAGATATCTCTCTGTCTTTCATCCTCTCTATCAGGGCATCTTTCCCTCTCAATTAAATAAAGATAATAAAAAATAAAATATATATTTAAATATATATATTTAAATAATATATAAAATATATATTTTTACCATTAAGGGTTATAACCAGGGCTTGATGCCTGCACAAAGACTCCACCATTCCTAGTTACTATTATTATTCCTTTACTAATTGAAGGATTGACTCACTGATAGCTGTTATAGAGACAGGGAGAGAAAGAAGGAGAGGCATCTGAAGCACTGCTCCCCATTTGTCAAGCCTTCCCCCAGGAGGGTTGTGGGGCCTTGAATCTGGAGAAAATAATTTTTAGCTATATTTCTCCAATACTGTGTATCAGATGGCAGGACATAAATACTGAGTAAATGACTATAAATATCTTACTGATACAATCAAAGCATGTCACAAGAACATAAAGGCAAATATTTCTTACTACAAAAGAATTGATTGCATATTCAATTCAAGGATGAAAAGTTAGACAACACCACAGTAGAAGAACTCTGTACAGACTAGATACTTAAAGAACAAAAGAAATGATGGAAATGAAGTCCTGTTTTGATAGAGGGGTAGTGGGGCAATGTCTAATGAGTAGCAGAAATGTTAGCAAACAAAGCAGCAATTGTATAGAAGATGCTGGATACAAGAAACCATTCAAAGAAAATAGAATTTAAAAAATTCATTCCGGAAAAAAAAAGAACTCATAAGGGCATGAAGTCAAAGCATAAGGAGACAGAAGAAATAACAGAAATGGAAGTAGGAGAAAAATGACTAAAATTAACAGAGTATTTCTTAGGACACTTAACTTGTGTTAAAAAATAAAACAAACAGCAACAACAACAACAACAAAATAGCATTAAGGAAAATTGCACAGTGGTAGAGCACAGAACTTTTATGTGGTAAGTACTTGAGTTTGATCCCCAGCACTGAGTGAGGCTCTCATAAACAAATAAAAATTTTCCCCCTTATTGAACTATCTTCTTAGTGGACCATAAGAAGAGAGACACCTAAAACACGGCTCCACCACTCATAAAGCTGCTCCCATACAGGTGCAGGCCGGTGGCTTGTAAACAGCTCCTCCAGCAAGTAATGTGCGTGGCACCAACAGAACACAACACTAACATTTTATTTTTATTTTTATTATCTTTATTTATTGGATACAGCCAGACATAGAGAGGTCATGGAAGAAGTAGAGAGGAAGAGAGATACCTGCAGCACTGCTTCACCACTTGCAAAGCTTTCCCCCTGCATGTGGGAACTAAAGGCCTGAACTGGGTCTTTGTACATTGTAACGTGTATGTTACCAGATGTACCACCACCTGGCCCCGAACACTAACTTTTTAAAAAATAAAATCCCATAATAATATTTCTGGAGATGTAAATTATCAAAGAAGTTTGTTTCTTATTTCAATGATATCTCCTGAGTTTGTTTTACAAATTAATAAAATTAGAGGCCAGGCAGTGGCACACCTGGTTAAAAATACACACTATAGTGTTCAAGGATCTGAGTTCAAACCCCTGATGCCCACTTGCAGAGAGAAAGCTTCATAAGTGGTGAAGCCGGGTTATAGGTCTCTCTCTGTCTCTCCCTCTATCTCTCCTCCTACCCTCTCAATTTCTGTCTGTCTCTATCCAATAATAAATAACCAAATAAATAAAAATCCAAATCCACCAATCCTGGTGACCATAAAAAAATGGAACAAATTTTATAATTTAAGTGCTTTTTTGAATAGAGAGCTACTAGAGACTCATTTTGAAGAGTGTATCATCTTGTAAAGATGATAATTTTTAAATTACTGCATGAAACTTAGCATTTCATCAGTTTATGCCAAGTTCAGACTAGATATTCACCCCCAAAACTCAACTACTCAATCTAAGTAGAAATAGGGCAGGTGAGATTGTTCACTCAACTAGCACACTGCTTTGTCATGGACACAACCCTGGTTTCAACCTGGGTTCATGCCGTGGGGTCTTTCTCTCTGTGGCTCTCTTGAGGTTATCGCTAGGGATCTGTGCCAGCACTATGTTTTCCATTTTGTTATTGGATAGGACATAGAGAAAAGGAGGGGAGGATAGGCAACTTCAGACCTACTTCACTGCTTGTGAGATGTCTCCTGCAGGACAGGAGAAAGGGGCTCAAGCCTGGATCCTTACACAGGTCCTAGTGCTTCCTACTATGTGTGCTTAATCCTGCCCCCCGCCCATTTCTCTATCATTTTCTTTTTATCTGAATGTCAGCTTGGAGCTGGAAGCCCTACTGATGAAAAAAAAATAATTAATTAAATTGCAAAGTGGGCTTATGCTGACATGATACTTCCTTAGAAGTGTAAATATCGTTAAACTAGATATTATCTAGACAAAACAGTAAGCAATGTATAGAGACACAGTGGGGGGGCAATGAGTGCTTGTTCTGTAGTCTAATAAATGTATCTCTCCTGAGAGTGTGCACTGAATTCAAACACATCATTTCATAGTTTAATTGGTACCTAAAAAATATATACTCAAAGCAAGTAACCTGTAACCTTATTGTAAAAGTTGTACGCAATGCTTGTTAAGAAATAAAAAGGCACTTTTTATATTGTTTATTATGGTAGCTGAAAGCTCATCAGGTAACATGTATGCCTTGCTATATACATTACCAAGGTTTGTTATAATACTGGGAAAATTTCAAATTCTATAATATATTCCCTCCCCCCTGCAAATTAATACATACTTTTGCATATGTACACATATATACATGTACATACATACACGTATGCATATATGCATATGTGAATCTGAAATACAAATAAAATAGCTGGCCCAGGATCCAGAAATCATGCATGGTTAATGCTTTAGTATCACAAAAAACTTGTTTATAATAAAATGTTATAACTTTAAATATTACAAAAATGACTAAAGAGTTGTTTAGTATTTTTAGGGATTAAAAAATAACACAAGTGACACAGAAGGAGTCAAGATGGTGACTTTGGAGCCACAGCTGCCTTGAGCTCCAAGAGGCAGCAGCCTGCAACCCAGAATCCGCTGGATCTGGTAGGATATTGGGGTGTCTGTAGGAGGGGGAACACAGGCTGGTAGGAGTGACACCAAAATATGGACCTATAACTCTCTCTTGGGCTGACAAAAGGAGGTTAGGGGAACAAAGGAAAATCCTTTGATTATTATTATTATTTATATTAAAGAGATTTAACGTAGTTAAGGCTTTTGCTAGCTGGATATTGGGGGGATATGTTCCTCCTTTATCTTTATTTAGTTTAGCCTTCAGTGTTTGATGGGCCCTCTCGACAATGCCTTGTCCCTGTGGATTGTAGGGAATGCCCGTAGTATGAGTAATATTCCAGAGGGAACAAAAATCTTTAAATTGTTTGCTTGTAAACATAGGTGTATTGTCTGTTTTCAAAAATAATGGGACCCCCATAACGGCAAAACAAGAGAGCATATGGCTTACAAGCTTTTTAGCACTTTCTCCTGTCTGAGCTGTAGCCCACATAAATTTAGAAAAGGTATCAATTGAGACAAATATTTGTCTCATATTTGTGTTTGCCAAAGTTTGGTATGTGGGTGACATGAATTTGCCAAATAGCATTAGCTTTTAAAAATCGGGGGTTAACCCCAAGGGTCTGGATAGCAGGTGTCTTTATGAGACTTGCACAAGAAGAGCATGTAGCAAGGATATGTTTTAACTGTGGTACAGCAACATCAGGGAATCGAGCTTGAAGGCCTTTAAGATTAACATGGGTTAGAGAACGAAAATTAGCAGGATCAGAGACAGAGACTGGGAAAGTTCCTGTGGAGGCAAGGCGGTCAACTGCGGCATTCCCTTCGGACAGGGAACCAGGAAGAGGGCTGTGGGAACGAAGGTGTTGTCATCAATTTTCACATACGAACGAGCAAGCCATGGAAGTAAGTTAACAGTATACACACTGTCAGAAAAAAGGTTGAAGGATTCTGGTACAGCTTTTAGTGCAAGAAAAACAGCATAAAGTTCTTTGTACTGAGGGGAATTATCAGGAAGCTCAGTAAAGAGAGGTTTAGGAGATTGTTTGTCTGGGTAATATATAAGGGCAGCAGCTCCCCTTTTTCCACCATCAGTAAAGATTGTAGGAGCAGAGGGAAAAGGATCCCGAGAGAAAAGTTTAGGTGCTAGTAGAGGCAGAAGAGGTAAAGAAGGTATCAATTTATTAGAAGGAAAATGGTTATCTATTTGTCCTGGAAACCCCACGAAGCTTATGGCAAAGCGGGAATGATGGCGTATAAGCCACTCTGTATCTGTGAGAGAAAAGGGCAGAATGATTAAATCTGGTTCTTTCCCTAAGACCTGCACAGACCTATTTCTCCCTTGGCGAACCATGAATGCTAACGCATCTATCTCAGTGAGGAGTCTTGGAGCTCCTCCTACTGGTGTGTGAAGTCATTCGAGAACCCCATGGTCTTGCCACAGTGCCCCTACTACTGTGGGGGTGGAGTTGAAGATTAGAAGGTTTACCGGAGAGGAGGGGGAGAATCGAACAAGGTGCATGTCCTGGAGGGCCTGGTTAACCCTTTCCAGTGCCAAGGAGGCCTCAGGAGTTAACTTACATTTTGAAGAGGGCTGTTTGTTTCCTTTCAACAGGTCAAACAGTGGTTGGAGGCAGCTTGTGGGCAGATAGAGATACTGCCTAAGCCAATTTAAATTTCCTAGAAAAATTTGTTAAGAAGCAAGAGTAAGGTTAGAAGGGAAGATAACATTAGGTTTTAAGGGACGAATTTGTGTTAGAGAAATCTCTGAACCTAGGAAGGATATTGGAGGGATTAGCTGTATCTTCTCAGGGGCTACATTAAGGCCGCTTTTCTTTAATGCAGGAATGAGAAAATCACGTAAGGCATAGAGATCTGTATCTGATTTTCCCCATATTAAAATATCATCTGTATAATGAAAAATATTAAGGCCCTTATAAATATATGGGACAAGGGCAGATTTAACAGCCTCCTGACAAATTGTAGGACTATTGGCCATACCCTGGGGCAGCACCACCCATTCAAATCTATCAGCGGGGCTGGCATTATTAATAGACGGAACAGAGAAGGCAAAACATTTACAATCTCGCGGATGCAAGGGGATAGAGAAAAAACAATCTTGTATATCAATAGCTATGATTGGAATTCCCATGGGAATTGCAGAAGCAAGAGGAAAACCCCTTTGGGGGGAGCCCCAGACCTGCATGGTTTTATTTACTGCACGGAGATCTTGAAGGAGGCGCCATTTTCCCGAGCGCTTTTTAATCACAAAGACAGGAGTATTCCATGGGCTTCGAGAATGATGAATGTGTCCCAAGAACAACTGCTCTCGGACGAGCTCTTTTAAAATTTTTAGCTTATCCCTAGGTAAAGGCCACTGTTCCACCCAGACAGGCTCATTAGGAAGCCAGCTTAAGCGGGGTGTTTGGCTACGAACAGTGGCATTTAGTATTGGGGGTGCTGAATAGACCTGGTATCGCAGGAATGAGTTTTACCCTCTGCAGAGGCGTCTGTGGATATCATAACATTAAGACATTCCATAAGATCCCTGCCCAGTAAGGTGGTGCTAATATTAGCTACCAAAGGGCGGAAGTGTCCAGTAGAACCTTCTGGGTCTTCCCACATAAGCGAGTCTCGTGTGCAAAATGCTCTCGTCATCCCTCCTACTCCATGTAAACTGGGTCCAGGGATGAGTTCCCAATCTTGGGGAACCTCTTCTTGCCTTAAAATCGTCTTTGCTGCCCCCGTGTCAATCAAAAATTTAAAAGGAATATTGCCAATCTTTACTGTCATAGAAGGGTGACCTTGTTCTAAAACAGGAGTGGTCCACAAAATCTCAGACCCCGAATTTGTACCATTCAGGGGCGAACCATCTTTATGAAATTGGGACCAACAATCTCTCTTCCAATGAAACCCCTTACAACATTTTGGACAAACAGTACGTGGTCTCTGGCTCCCTGACTGAAAGCGGGGTTGCTCTGGCTGGAGGCGTGGTTTCCCTGACTGGAGGCGTGGTCGCAACTTATCAGGACATTGGTTACGCCAATGTCCTTGGTGACCACACTGAAAGAAGGCCCCGTTTTGCTTATGTGGGGCAACTGCATAGACCTGCGTCATAGCGGGTGCCCCATAATTGCCTGATGTAAGTTCCTGTGTCGCTAGAATCCAATTATCTGGGTGTAGGTGTTTAAGATTAAGGCATACCTGACGGAATTGTGGTGTCATGCCTTCCCAGACAATAGAGCGCAGGAGTAGTTTGCGGACGTCAGGATTATAAACCTTTCTCTCTAAGCTTCTCTTCACCCTTGAGATGAAGCTCGCCAATGACTCATCAGAGCCTTGGTGAAATCAGTTAATGGGAGCTGATGGATCTACATCAGGTGTGGTCACCCTTTCCCATGCTTGTGTTGCACAGATGCGTACATGTTCAAAATAACTGGTTGGAAACCTGGCTTCTGCCTGCTGAGCTCCAGATTCATAAGCTCCTGCTCCAAACAAAGCATCAGAATTCCATTCTACCTGTTTGTTACTATTTTCCTGCGATTGCCTAGAGCACTCATTGCGGAAACATGCCTGCCACTGAAGATAGAGTGGGTCTGGGAGTGCAGCACGAGCCAGATCTTTCCAGTCTTGTGGTGTATTTAAATTCTGGTAAAAGCTTCTCAAGACGGACTTGGTCCATGGAGAATGCATTTCGTCCTCCCTGACTACTTGTCTGAGTGTTCCAAGTTTTTTCGAGGAATATGGCTGACACAGCTGAGGGTTTTGTTTAGAAGGGGCCAAGTTTACCGGGAATGTGTGGATTTGGTCCGATGGAGCGGGAGAGGGAGCTACAGAAGTGGAAAATTCCGTAGAAACTGCTGTAGTGGCTGCAGGGGAGACTAAACGCATATCTACGGGGACGGAGCTCCCGGGGTGGACTGCACATGGTTTAAAATCCTTAAATGCTGAAAAAATATCCTTTAGCTCTCGTATCTCAGCCACTAGGTCCCTTAATGGTGACGTACCAGCAGGTTGCGGGGTCAGGGACGAGGAAGCCTCAGGCGGAGCTGAAACGTTGGCAGCAGGGGCCAGGGGCGGGGTCAGGAAAACGGAAGCTGCAGGCGGAGCTGAAACCAAGGCGGCAGGGGCCGGGGGCGGACCTGAAACCGGGGCGGCAGGGGCAGGGGTGGGGTTCAGGACGCAGAAGCCTCAGCCGGAGCTGAAACCAGGACGGTAGGAGGAGGGGCTAGAGAACCGGAAGTCTCAGGGGAAGCAGGGGGCGGGGCCAGAGAAGCAGAAGGAACTGAACACGTGTCTGCCACAGAAGGGACCGAACACTTGTCTGCAGAAGGAGCCGAACATGTGTATGTTGGGACAGCTGGGGGAGGGGTCAAAGGAGCAGCCAAACACGTGTCTTCAGGGGCAGTGGGGGGAGGGGTCGTGGAAGCGGAAGCTGCTGCAGGAGAAACCGAACACGTGTCTCCGGAGGCAGCGGTTTTGGGGCTGACTGCAGATTGCTTAGGGTGTTTAAGTCCTAAGCAAATATCCTTTAACTCCTGTATCTCAGCCTCAAGGTCACTTAACCTTTTGGCAGGAGGCCTTGTACATATCCTGAAAATAGTAAATATAGCCATGAGAACCCATGGTGTAGCAAAAATTAAAGCGTCTCTGAGATCGAAAGCCTGTCCCAGGAGAGAAGGATAGAATGTCTGGGACACCTCCTCATAAAACGGAAAAAATCCCATGGTGGAGGGAAACGCAGGGCCACAGAGGCGGGCGGATGCCACTTACCTGTGTCTGGGCGGCTTTTCTGGACCTCCGGCTGGGCGTGAGTGCGGGACACGTTGAGCGCCAGATGTTGTTGCGGAGGTCTGGTGTCGGGCTGCACCACGGAGAAGAGAGCGGACGTCCAGAGCAAAGGGGTACACAAATCTTTATTATAGGATGGGGGGGAGGTTTGCTTCAGACCACGTGGAGCCAGCCGGCAATGGCCGACCACGGGGGGAGAGCAGGGAGCGAGACCTCAGAGAGGGAGAGCCGAGAGCCCAGAGAGAGAGAGGGGAGGGGTGAGGGGGCTTTTTATTGGGCGACAACCAGGGGTGACGTGTAGGGCCAGGATTGGTTGAAAGAGGGCACTCTAGGATTTAGCGGGGCATAGAAAAACCTGGGGGTGGAGACTGCATCAGAATAACTCCTCAGCAACATTCTCTACTCCCCTTTCTCCCCTTTCTATACCTAGCATGTATAGTGGGCAGTAGAATTGTATAATTTTCTATTCTTGCTCCCACTTTCTTCCAGTCTCTTTCTTTTTCTTTTGTTTTGTTGCTATTTTTCCTGGACTGGAGGTATTGTTTGGCAAGTGATATTGGTTGAAGTGCATAAATTCTTGCCTCAGTTACTATTGCTGTAATTCCTGAGGTTGGTGTCTGCACTTGTCTTAAAGGCCTTTAGTATACATTGACTTGTACTCAAAACACAACAACTGAAGACAGACAACAGTTAAAGGAGGCAACCATCACCAAGCCTGCCTTGAAAGAGGTACTAAAAGACCTCTTATAAACTAGAACATCATTATAATACTTGCCATATGTCAGAAAAAATAAAGAATTTTTGAGTAATGGCACTACACTACCTTAAATGCATAATACCAATAAATGTCAATGGATTAAATTCACCCATTAAAAGGCACAGAGTGGGAGGATGGATCAAATAACACAACACAACCATACACTGCTTGCAAGAATCCCACCTGACCCAAGAAGACAAACACAGACTTAGAGTGAAAGGATGGAAAACTATCATACATGCTAATGGAACACAAATAAAATCAGGAACAGCAGTTCCCATCTCTGACACCATAGATTTTAATTAAATAAATTAATAAAAGATAGGCAAGGCCATTACATAATGATTAGAGGATCATTCAACCAAGAAGACTTGACACTTATAATACCTATACACCCAATGAGGGACCATCTAAATACATCAAGCATCTACTGAAAGAACTACAAAAATACATAAATAGTAATACAATAATGGTGGTAGACTTTAATACCCCACTCTCACACTTAGATCAACGAAGCAGAGAATTAACAAAGAAACAAGAGAATTAAATTAGAAGATAGACAGACTAGACCTCCTGGAGTAAAGCTAACATTCAACAACAAGCAGAAAATTATTAAAAGTAATAGAATTTTGGAAACTCAACAACATGCTTCTTAAGAACCATGGAGTCAGAGAGACATTCAAGCAAGAAATTCAAATGTTCCTGGAAACAAATGAAAATGAAGACACACATTAGCAAAATATCTGGGACATAGCTAAAGGAGTAATGAGAAAGAAACTCATAGCCATACAATCACATATAAAACAACAAGAAAAAGCTCAAATAAATGACCTTACAGCACACCCTAAGGACTTAGAGGAAGAGAAACAAAGGAACGCTAAAGCAACCAGAAGGACAGAACACATTAAAATTAGAGCCTAACAAAACAACATTGAAAATAAGAGAACCACACAAAAGATCAATGAAAGCAAATGCTGTCTCTTGAAAAATTAAACAAGACTGACAACCCCCTAGCCAGACTCACTAAAAAAAAAAAAGGATAAGACTCAAATTAATAGAATTTTAAACGATAAAGGAGATATCACAACTGATACCAAAGAAATCCAGAAAATCGCTGCAAAACTTCTATGAAGAACTATATGCCGAACAGAAAATCTGGAAGAAATGGAAGAATTGCTAGAAACATATGTCCTTCCAAAACTGAACCTAGAAGAACTACAGCCTAAATATAGCAATCACAGACAAAGAAATTGAAACAGTTATTAAGAATCTTCCCAACGACAAAAGAAAATCCTGGAATAGATAGTTTTACAAAAATTCGACAAAACCTTTAGGAAACAATTAATACCCATACTTCTAAAGCTGTTCCACAAGACTGAAGAAACAGGAACACTCTCTTATACCTTCTGTGAAGCCAACATCACCCTGATACCAAAAGCAGATAGGGACACAGCAAATAAGGAAAACTACAGACCAGTATATCTGATGAACATAGATGCCAAAATATTAAAAAAGATATTGGCCAACTGGATACAGCAGTATATCAAAAAAAATGTTCATCATGACCATGTGGGATTTATCCCAGGAATACAAGGCTGTTTCAACATACCTAAGTCGATCATTGTCATTCACCAAATAAATAAAAGCAAAACCAAACACCACAAAATTATGTCAATAGATGCAGAGAAAGCCTTTGACAAAATCCAACACCCTTTCATGCTCAAAACACTACAAAAAATAGGAATAGATGGGAAATTACTCAAGATAGTGCAAATCCTTATATAGCAAACATAAAACCAACATCATACTCAATGGATAGAAGCTGAAAGCATTCCCCCTCAAATCGGGGACTAGACAGGGCTGTCCACTATCACCTTTACTATTCAACATTGTATTGGAAGTTCTTGCCATAGCAATCAGACAAGAGAAAGAAATCAAAGGAATACAGATTGGAAAGGAAGAAGTCAAGCTCTCACTATTTTCAGATGATATGATAGTATACGTAGAAAAACCTAAAGACTATGCAGCTATCAAAAACAATGAACCCACCTTCTCTGACCCATCTTGGACAGAGCTAGAAGGAATTATCTTAATTGAGCTAAGTCAGAAAAATAAAGATGAGTATGGGATGATCCCACTCATCAACAGAAGTTGAGGAAGAAGATCTGAGAGGGAAATTAAAAGCAGGACCTGATCAAATTGTAAGTAGGGCACCAAAGTAAAAACCCTGTGGTGAGGGGTAGACATGCAGCTTCCTGGGCCAGTGGGGGGTGGGAGTGGGTGGGAGGGATGGGTCACAGTCTTTCGGTGGTGGCAATGGTATTTATGTACACTTCTAGTAAAATGTAGTCATATAAACCAGTAGTTAATTAATATGAGAGGGGGGAAATTAATTATATGTCTCAAAGTTTTTCAAAACACAAACTGAATCTGTTTAATATATAGGCTGTGCAATTGATATGCAGACTCTCTCAAAAGCCTAGACCAAGTAGATCAGAAGCAACCAATAGCACAGCTATATTCAAGATACTGGATACTGTACAACAAACCATAACAAAAGGACTTTTCAAAGTTAACCCAATTACCAAATAATGTGATGATAACATTAACTATTGATTGTCTTTTTTAACCCTAAGACAGCAGGAACCTCACATCTCCACTATAGAGCCTCTACTTCCCCCAGTCCTGGAACCCTTGGGTAGGGCCCACTTTCCCGTATGCCTCTCCCAATCCATATCAAATAATATTGCATCTGCCGATCACAACCTAACGAACGCAACTATTGCCACCTCAACATGCTTCACTTCAGACTGTCCAGAGACTTCACGTGTGGAATGACAACCCTTCAGCTTCATTACTCAGGTGAGACCTTTCCTTTCATAGTATACTCTAATTCCATCTCAGGTGGTTCACTTTCTAACAAAGTTCCAAAACCTAGATATACACCAGTTTCTGTGAGAGAGAGCACATGTTCACATGTATCCATAAACTACTGCAAAATATATACCTTAAAGCAGAAGTACACTAGAGTTTGCAGTGAGTACCCCCCTAACACTTCCTCTCCACTATTCCAAGCTTTGGGTCCATGATTGCTCAACAATTTGTTTGGCTTCGTATGTTAACTCTCTTTTCTGTCACCAGGTTCCAGATGCCGGCCAGGATTCCCTGGACTGAAGACCCCACCAATATGTCCTGGAGCTCTGCTTCCCCAGAGACCCATCCTACTAGGGAAAGAGAGAGGCAGACTGGGAGTATGGACCAACCAGTCAATGCCCATGTACAGCGGGGAAGCAATTACAGAAGCCAGACCTTCTCCCTTCTGCAACCCACAATGACCCTGGGTCCAAGCTCCCAGAGGGATAGAGAATGGGAAAGCTATCAGGAGAGGGAGTGGGATATGGACATTGGGTGGTGGGAATTGTGTGGGGTTGTACCCCTCCTACCCTATGATTTTGTTAATTTATCCTTTCTTAAATAAAAAAGAAAAAAATAATAATAATTTAAAAATTAAAAAATAAAGAAAAACCTAAAGAATCCAGTAGAAAAATACTCGTAGTTATTAGGCAATATAGCAAGGTTTCAGGCTACAAAATCAATGTACAAAAATCAGTGGCATTTATTTATGCAAACACTAAATCTGAAGAAGACATCCATAAATTACTCCCATTCACTGTATCAGCAAAATAAAAAAATACCTAGGAATAATGCTGACCAAAGAAGTAAAGATGTGTATACTGAAAATTATGAGTCACTCTTCAAGGAAATAGAAACTGATACCAAGAAATGGAAAGACATCCCATGCTCATGGATTAGAAGAATAAATATTATCAAAATGAATATTATCTCCAGAGTCCTATACAATTAATATGATACCCATCAAATTTCCACCAAGCTTCTTTCAGAGAACAGAACGTAAACTATAATCATTTATCTGGAGCCAGAAAACACCTAGAATTGCCAAAACTATCTTGAGGAAAAGAAACAAATGGAGGCTCCCAGATCTCAAACTATATTATAAGGCCATCATCATCAAAACAGCCTGGTACTGTACCAAAAGTAGGCACACAGACCAGTGGAACAGAATTGAAAGCCCAGAAATAAACCTACACACCTATGGGCATCTAAACTTTGATAAGACGACCCTAGGTATTAAATGGAGAAAGGAGACTCACTTCAATAAATGGTGCTGGGAAAACTGTGATGAAACATGCTGAAGAATGAAACTGAACCACTTTATCTCACAAGAAACAAAAATCAACTCCAAATGGGTCAAGGACCTGGATGTTAGTCCAGAAACTATGAAATACTTAGAGGAAACATAGGTTGAACACTTTTCCACCTAAACCTCAAGGACATCTTTGATGATACAATCACAATTGCAAGGAAGACTAAAGCAGAAACAAATCAATGGGACTACATAAAATTGAAAAGCTTCTGCACAGCCAAAGAAACTATCACACAAACAAGGAGACAACTCACAGAATGGGAGAAGATATTCACATGCTATGTATCTGACAAGAGACTAATAACCAAAATATACAAAGATCTCAGAAAACTTAGCACCAAAATCTCAAATGACCCCATCCAAAAATGGGCTGAGGTTATGAGCAGAGCAACACTCAGTACAGAAGACACCCAGAAGGCTAACAAGCACATGAAAAATTGCTCCAGGTCGCTGATTGTCAGAGAAATGGAAATAAGGACAACATTAAGATACCACATCACTCCTGTGAAAATAGCATACATCAAAAGGACAGCAGCAACAAATTCTGGAGAAGCTGTAGGGACAGAGGAACCCTTTTGCACTGCTGGTGGGAATGTAAACGGGTCCAGCCTCTGTGGAGAGCAGTCTGGAGAATTCTCACAAGACGTGGACCTACCATATAAGCCAGTAATTCCTCTCTTGGGGATATACCTCAAGGACTCCATAACACCCAACCAAAATGATATTTTTACACCTATGTTCATAGCAGCAAAACTCGTAATAGCTAAAGCCTGGAAGCAACCCAGGTGCCCAACAACAGATGAGTGGCTGAGAAAGCTGTGGTACATATACACAATGGAATGCTATGCAGCTATTAAGAACAATGAACCCACCTCTCTGACCCATCTTGGACAGAGCTAGGAAAAATTGTTAAGTGAGATAAGTCAGAAAGATAAAAGTGAGTATGGGATGATCCCACTAATCAACAGAAGTTGAGAAAGAAGTACAGAAATGGAAACTAAAAACAGGATTTGACTAAATCTGGAGTAGGGCACCAAAGTCAAACTCCAGGGTGAGTGTGAGGTAAGATATTTGTCTTCCAGGGCAGAGGTTGGATGTGTGGTGGTGTGGGGGTGTGATGGGACATAGTTTTGGCAGTGGGAACGGTGTTTATGTACACTTCTATTAATTTGTAGTCATATAAATCATTATTCAATTAATAAGAGGGGGAAAATTGACTATGTCTCAAACTCTTTAAATCACAGACTGAGTTTTTTTAAAACATAAGCTGAATCTTTGATATGTTGACTCTCTCAAAAGCCTAGACCAGGGAGAACAGAAGCAACCGATGGCACAGCTATATACAAATAATGTTAAAGGACATAAATTATGGTGATGTTGGGTATTATTATACAGCAAGTCCTAACAAAAGGATATTTCAAAGTTAACCCAATTACCAAACAATGTGATTATAACAAGAACTATCTACTGTCTTCTTGAACCCTAAGACAGAAGGAACCTCACATTTTCACTATAGAGCCTATATTTCCCCCAGTCCTGGAACCTTAGGGTGGGGCTCACTTTACTGCATGCTTCTCTTAATTCATACCAAATATTATCACATCCCCCTATCCCAACCTAATCAATGCAAAGAGTACCACCTCAGTATGCTTCATTTCAGACTGTGTCCAGAGACTTCAGGTGTGGAATGAGAACACTTCAGCTTCAACACTCGGGTGAGACCTTTCCTTTCATAGTATTCTCTAATTCCATGGCAGGTTGTTCACTTCCTAACAAAGTCCCAAAACCTACATATAGACCAGGTCCTATGAGATAGAGCATATGTTCACATGTATCCATAAACTAAGGCAAAATATATCCATGAAAGCAAAAGTATACAATAGTCTGCAATGAGTACCCCCCAATACTTTATCTGCACTATTCCAGCCTTTAGGTCCATGATTGTTCAACAGTTTGTTTGGCTTTGTATGTTAATCTCTTTTCAGCCACCAGGTTCCAGATGCCAGCATGATACCAACCAGACTTCCCTGGACAGATGACCCCACCAATGTATCCTGGAGCTCCACTTCCCCAGAGCCCCACCCTAGTAGGGAAAGAGAGAGGCATGCTGAGAGTATGGATCAACCAGTCAATGCCCACGATCAGCAGGAAAGCAATTACAGAAGCCAGACCTTCTACCTTCTGCATCCCACAATGACCTTGGGTCCATACTCCCAGAGGCATAAAGAATAGGAAATTTGTGGGAGTCAGGCAGTAGCACAGTAGGTTAAGCACATGTGGCACAAAGCGCAAGGACTGTCCTAAGGATCCCGGTTCTAGCCCCCAGCTCCCCACCTGCAGGGGAGTCCCTTCACAGGCAATGAAGTAAGTCTGCAGGTGTCTTTCTCTCCCCTTGTCTTCCCCTCCTCTCACCATTTCTCTCAACAACTATATAAATAACAATGACTACATCAATAACAACAATAATAACTACAACAGCAATAAAAACAAGGGCAACAAAAAGGGAAAATAAGTAAATATTTAAAAAAATGAATAGGAAAGTTATCAGGGGAGGGGGTGAGATATTGAGATCTGGTGGTGGGAATTGTGTAGAATTGTATCCCTCTTGTTCTATGGTTTTGTTAATGTCTCCTTTTTAAAATAAATTTTTAAAAATTAACACAAGCACCCAAACATCAGGCAACACATCACATCGTTCATAGGCCAAAATGATTTTGAATTTTTAAATTTTTTTTAATATTTATTTATTTATTCCCTTTTGTTGTTCTTGTTGTTTTATTGTTGTAGTTATTATTGATGTCATCTTTGTTGGATAGGACAGAGACAAACAGAGAGAGGAGGGGAAGACAGAAAGAGGGAGAGAAAGACGGACAGACCTGCTTCACCGCCTGTGAAGCGACTCCCCTGCAGGTGGGGAGCCGGGATCCTTATGCTGGTCCTTGCGCTTTGCGCCATGTACATTTAACCTGCTGTGCTACCGCCCAACTCCCGATGATTCTGAATTTTTATGTAGTCTTTATGAGATATAGTTTTTTGTTTTTTAAATTTTTTATATTTATTTATTTTCCCTTTTTTCCCTTGTTTTTTATTGTTGTTGTTATTGATGTTGTTGTTGTTAAATAGGACAGAGAGAAATGGAGAGAGGAGGGGAAGTCAGAGAGGAGGAGAGAAAGATAGACTGCAGACCTGCTTAACTGCTTTTGAAACAACTCCCCTGTAGGTGGGGAGCCAGGAGCTCGAACTGGGATCACTATGTTGGCCCTTGTGCTTTTTGCCATGTGTGCTTAACCTGCTGTGCTACCACTCCCTATGAAAAATAGTTTTACTAATAGTTGACCTAAAAGTAATTCTTATTTTATTAGACAATGTTGAATTGAAACTAATTTGTGTTCATGTCCAGTCCTGTGTTATTCCTCATAATTTTTAGATCCACGTAAAACTTATCTGGATATTTAATTATTAGCCCTTGAAAGTCTCCTCACCCCAAAACATCAGTGATTAAATTATTTCCTTCTCCTTCTATTTCTCCTGCTCTCTTTCTTTCTTTCTTTCTTTCTTTCTTTCTTTCTTTCTTTCTTTCTTTCTTTCTTCTCTCTCCATTCTCTCTCTCTCTCTCTCTCTCTGCCATCAATCTGGTTGCTGAAGCTTGGTGTCTACACTATGAATCCAGTCCTCCTGGTAGCCATTGCTATCTTTCTATTTTATTTGACAGGAAAGAGAAAAATTGAGAGGAGTGGGGAAGACAAAAAGGATAGAAAGGGAGAGAGAAGAGAGACGAGACACCTGCAGACTTGTTTCCCTGATTATGAAGTGCTTCCCCTGCAGATAGGGAGACAGGACTCCAACCTCAATCCTTGCACATGGTAATGTGTACATTTAATGGGGTGTGTCAGTACCGAACCCTTTTTCTTTCTTTTGCAATAAGAGAGGTCAGTGTATGGACTGGCTATTTTATTTTGTGCTAAGGATAGAATTCAGGCTCTTAGGCATACAAAGAATACACTCTACCTCTGAGCTACTTCCCTGACCTCTGGAGAAGCAATGTTCTACATCTTTTAAAGAAAGTGCCTCATCCCTCCCTAACCAAGATAAACACACATCTTCACAACCTCAGAAGGCCTAGCAGTGGACAGTTGTAAAGCCCAATCTCAGTCTTTACTTGGGTTTGATAACTATGTAGCAGGAATAATCCTTAATACTTTATTAGTCTGATATTTATATCTATATCCAGATATTTTTTATTAATGGAAAGAAAAACAACCTACCCCTTGCAGCTTGAAGTTTGGGTCTTTCTCTACTTTCTGTACATTTAAGGTAATGCTTGATTGTCTCTTGTAATAGTTACTCCATGTTGTCCCAGCATCTACGATATTTTAATATGAGGACTCTGTGTATTTTTTAAAATAACTACACACCAATCTCATGGCAGGTACCTGGTGAATGAAAACAAAGTCTAGAAATTCATATTTTAGCTTTCTGTGTTTGCTTCCATATTTTTCACACTTATTTCCACTTGCACAGAGTTTTTTTAATGACCATTATAAAAGCTTAACTAGATCTTATCCAATTTTGCTGAGGTTAGGAGAGTTTCTCTATCCTATTTCTAAAAAAGGATATGAACTTATGGGGTCTGGGAAGAGATAAGTGACAGATGATGTGTCTGATTTTTTCCCTCCCTCCCTCCCTTCCTTTCTTCCTTATTTCCTTTTAATTTCTCCTCCTCCTTCTCCTCCTTCTATGCTATTGAGAGGTTAATGGATTACAGTGAAGTTATTGACACATGGGTATAGTTTCTCTTTCCCCATGATAGCGGTTTACAAAATACTCTCACATCCCAATGCCCCTCAGCTCTTTCCTTTCCTCTCCCTCACCATAGTCCTTTGTTTTGGTGCAATAAACCCCACCCAGTCTAAGTTCTATTTTATATTTTCTCATTCTGTCCTTGTGTCTTAAATCACACCTATGAGTAAGATCATCTAGTAATTCATTGTTCTCATTTTGGATCAGGATGTTCCATGATTTTTTTTTCCTTTTATGCCCAAAAGTTGAAAGTGGACAGGCCACACTAGTTATTAACCAGGAATGACAGGTATAGTTAATTATTTCCTGTACTTTTCTGTGTTTTACAAACTAGAAGAAAAAAATCTAGTAGCTATAGATTTTATCTTGGCCGTGAAATTATAAGTCAGTTGATACAGTGGCTTTACACACATGATGCATTTGCTATTTGCTTCTCTGTGTGTGTGTGTATTCTTTTTATTTTTAAAATGGAAACATTGACAAGACCACAGGCTAAGAGAGGTACATTTCCACACATTACATACCCCCGGAGCCCTGTATCCAATACCCTTCTTTGATAACTTCCCTATTCTTTATCTCTCTGGGAGTATGGACCTAGGATCATTGTGGGGTGCAGAAGGTGGAAGGTCTGGTTTCTGTAACTGTTTCTCTGCTGAACATGAGTGTTGGCAGGTCGGTCCATATGCCAAGCCTTTCTCTCTCTTTCCCTAGTGGGGAAGTGGGGCTGGGAAGGTGGGGCTCCAAGACACATGATGGGTCCTCTGCCCAAGGAAGTCAGGTTGACATCATGGTATCATCTGGAACTTGGCGGCTGAAAAAGAGTTAAGATATAAAGCAGAACAAATTGCTGAATAATCATGAACAGTTGTTAATTTTCGGGGGCTCCAGCTGGCCGGGCTAGCGTCGCAGCGGTAGACAGAGACAGAGACTCGCGGACACACAGCTGGGCTGGGAAGCTGTATATCTTTATTCACGAGCGGGCAAACATGTGCTCTCCTGTCTTTCTCCTCTGGTGGCAGAGAGAGACCCTTAAACTAACCACCACACAGAACTCTCCTGCATCCTTCTCCTCACGCAGTGGTGCCAAGAACTCTGGAACTCTGTAGGGGTTCCCTTGGGGCGGGGACAAGCGGGCCACGAAACTAGCAGGGGCCAAACCAATTTTTCTGGTGGGGGAGACCTAGACCAAACCAATGTAAAGCATACAACAATTCCCCCTTTTCATTTTAACTAAATGACTACAGTATCAGGGGTGTGGGGTGAACAGAAACCTATATCGTACAGGCATTTTTGAAAAAGAAACTGGCACAAACATGGAGAAACATGTAAGCGAGTAACAAGAACCAGTGTGCTGCCAAGGGAAGGCCTGAGGGGGGCATTTTTTGCCTCTGGGCAAAACTTTATCAGCTTAAAAAAACATTTCCTGCCTCTGGGGGGCGTACTTGCCTCGACGGGCATTTTCTAGCATGGGGGGAGGGTGAGGCCTAGAGTCCCAAGGCATGGCTGCAATCAGTCTTTGAGAAACCCAGCAGCATAAGGGAAGCTGCTAGTTTTGTGCAAAGTATCTGAGGTGTACCAGTGAGTCCGATAGAAGTCCAAAGCAGATGTTCACCGAAGAATTGCCAAGGGGTGAATTGTTGTATGTCTGTCTCGATGGGGAATGTCAGCCATCAGAATTCTGATTTTCTGTAGAGAACTTGAGAGCTGCAATTCACTTACTTATGAAACAAAACTTGTAGCAGGTTAGAAGCTTATCACAATTGATAACTCTATTACAATTAGAAGTCTTTTTTAGAATGATTTTAAGGTTGTTTAAAGTTTAAAGAATAGAATGTGAAAAGGTAGACATAAGAATCAAGGAAAGAAAACCTCAGGCATGAGAATCATTAGCATAGCCACTGTGTAATCTACCATTTCTAATAGAGAAGGTAATCGAGAGTTTTACATATCAACAAGTCTAACCTTTTGTTACACCCATTCAAGATCGAGACACACCCTAGGTGTGCGCAGGTTTTTTTTTACCAACTTCATTAAAATATATTGATATTTAAACTATTTTTTTACCTCAGACTTTAAATGTAAGTTAATTTTATCTTTATGAGAATTACATTGAAAACCTTTTTCATTTAACTTTGGTAAGAATATAGCCTTAAAGTTACATTGTTAACCTTAAAGTTAATGTTACTAAACTTTAAACACACACATAAACTGGTCATCAATACACAAGGAGAGAAACCTTTGTTATGAAGACATGTCATTTTAAACACGAATTTAGATCTGTACTGTCTTAGTTGTTGTTGGGGGGTCACCATCCGGAGGTGGGGCCTCCTGCGCAGCTCCACTTCTAGGAATTGCAGGTTGTGATCTCTGCACGAATCTCTGTGTATTCTAGCTCGTCTGCCTTCAGACCTGAGCTGAGGATCTCAGCCATGGGGCCCAGTTTCAGCAGGGAACCCTCAGTCTCCAGGTGGTCTGGGATCTGTCCAGACTTTATAGCATGAGGGCGGGCAGGCCAGCCTTGCAGAAGGCATGGGCAGAGGTGCTCTGGTGTGGCGGCCATGATAGGCTGCCCCTGCCCTGCTCCATGGCCCTGCCATGTCTGCTGCCCTGTTCCCAGTGGCCGAGCAGCATGGAGGGAGCCAGCGCCCAATGCCCAGCACCACGCGGCAGAAAGCTGGCTCCTGCAGTCTGGTTTTGGGCTCCTGTAGGCTGGCGTTGGGCAGAAACCACAGAGTGGTCCAGAGATAAATGTTCTAGAAACAGCAAAACAGTCTCATGAAGAAAGGGCAGAGGCCTTTGGAGATCTCTTCACAAGCAGAAGGCAATTTGACTACATAGGTAGTCAAATTGTCTTCACTTATCTGAGAGATGCGCAGGTCAGGTCCACATGGGCACCATTTGTTGTTAAGGTTTGGGGGCTCTAGCAGGCCAGGCTAGTGTCATGGTGGTAGACAGAGACAGACTCGGGGACACATGGCTGGGCTGGGAAGCTGTATATCTTTATTCACGAGCGGGCAAACATGTGCTCTCCTGTCTTTCTCCTCTGGTGGCAGAGAGAGACCCTTAAACTAACCACCACACAGAACTCTCCTGCATCCTTCTCCTCACGCAGTGGTGCCAAGAACTCTGGAACTCTGTAGGGGTTCCCTTGGGGCAGGGACAAGCGGGCCACGAAACTAGCAGGGGCCAAACCAATTTTTCTGGCGGGGGGAGAGCTAGACCAAACCAATGTAAAGCATACAACAATGAACCTAAAGGCATAAATATTACAGATGAAGATTAGGGTCTTCGTTTTTGAAAAAGCTACTAGGTCTGTTTTAGGTATATTCCAGAGGGCCTATAACATTACTAGTTTTTTGCCTGAGCCTGACATCTAATATGCAGGTGGACCCAGATCTGGGAAGATGGTACCATAGTTGGAAAAATGACTAAAAAGCCTGATCAGGGGAGAGATTAGCTCCCAAATATGGGGAAAATATATAAATATTGTTAACTATAAATCCCACTGGTTTGATCTGGGGCCATATTCAGCGCAAGAGCCTATGTGACCTCTGCTTCCCTGTAGGTCTGGGCTCATATTATGTGGTCATGGCTAGGAACATTCCAGGCTGCACCAATTTCAGGAACCATCTTTCTCAGGTAGTAGGTAAAGTATGTTATCCAACCTCCATTCAGAGAGTGGAACATTCCCCACCATTATTGATCCTCATTGAGGGCAAGGTCCTATAATGGCCCACAAAGGGGTCCATTGTGTTTTTCCTGATGTAGATGACCAGTGACAGTGGAAAGAGGGATCTGTTAGAGGTTTAGGCCCATTATGTCAATGTGGGAAGCCCAAGGCTCCCTGACTAGGGCCTCAGGTGATGGGGTAGCCTGGTTGTGACTAAAGAGTCATCATTAAAGTATTCCAGTCTCTTGCCCTTATTCAGCTTTTGTAGTCCTTACTTTATCCCTTTGAGAGTATGGACCTAGCATCATTGTGGGGTGCAGAATGCCTGACATGGTTAGCTTTGGAGTGTTTGGGGAACATGTAATAAGAGGTAGGTAAAGAGGGTATCTAAGTCTAAGTAGGAACTGTTTCATTAGGTACTTTAAGGTGTCTTTTTAGTTCTTTCTACTTTCTTGCTTCATTTATTGAGTCACTGCAAACTATTGTGCACTCTTCTTTAAGGTATATATTTCCCCCTATCTTATGAATGCATGTACATATGCCTTATGTCATGGGCCCTGGTCTATATCTAGGTTTTGAGGTTTTGTTAAGAAGTGCACCATTCAAAATGGAGTTAAGGAGCCCTATGACATAGCAATGGTCATCAGAGTAATTAAGCTGAAAAGTTGACATTCTATGCCTGACATCTCTGAACACTGAAGTGAAGCATGTTTAGGTGGTATTGGTTGCATTGATTAGGTTGGGATCAGCAGATACAGGCTCAGTTGGTATGAATTGGGAGAAGCATACAGGAAAATGAGCCTCACCTTAGAGGATTCAGGACTGGGAGAAATATGGCCTTTATAGAGAAAGAAGGTTCCTGCTGTCTTATGGTTTAAGAAGGTAATAGATAGTTATTGGAATAACCAAATTATTTGGCAATTGGGTTAAATTTGAAAATATAATTGTTATGATTTGCTGTATCATACAAAAATTCACCATAATTTATGGCCTTTTATGCTATTTATATATAGCTGTATCTTATAAAGTAATGCCACTACTCGGTTCTGTTCCCCATGGTCTAAGCCTTTTGGAGACAATATTTTAAAGAACAAGTCATTATTAGAAATGTATTATTAACAATTTGAGGCCACTGTTAAAATGCAATCTGATTTCCAATTTGAAATCTTAAGTGTTTAGATTGAAACACTGAACAGAGACAATTTTGTTGTGCTAGCTTTATGGACAGGAGATAGAGACGACCAGGGACTCATGGCTGAGCTGGGAAGCAGTATCTCTTTATTGACAAGTGGGGATGTGGTTCAACAATCTAATATCTTCTAATCACAACACAATTCTGTCCTGCATCTCTCCTGAGGTAGAAAATCAGGAACAAGGAAGTATGTAGGATAGAGGGCAGGGAGAAGGGAAAAGTGTGAACCAGTGAGGATTAAACTAATGTCCCGGAGGCAGGGGGGTGCTTAGTTAACAGTGGTTATGTAAATAGAATACATCATAAGTAATACAAGCGAACCTAATGTGATGATCAAAACAGAAGGTCTTATAAGCAGGATTTAGAAGCATACCAACAGGAGGGTAGACATTAGGCTACCCGGCGTGGCCGGGGGTGGGGTGGGGTGGGGGAGGGGGTGGGTCGATGGGATGGGACACAGTCTTTTGGTAGTGGGAATGGTGTTTATGTACACTCCTATTAAAGTGTAGTCATATAAGCCACTATTTAATTAATGTGAGAGGGGAAACACTGATCATATGTCTTGAACTTAGTCATTTGCTTTCTGTTGCTGTTTGCTGAGGTATATTTTGGTGATTAATCTCTTGTCTGATGCATGGCATGTGAAGATCTTCTCCAATTCTTTGAGGAGTCTCCTTTTTCAGGTGATGGTTTCTTTTCCTGTGCAGAAACTCTTCAATCTGATGTAGTCCTATTGATTTGTTTTTGTTTTAGTCTTCCTTGCAATTGAGTTTGTATCATCTATCAGTGACATTTCTTTATGCAAACACTAAGTCTGAAGATGAAGATATCCAGAAATCACTCCCATTCACTGTTGTAGGAAAATAAAATATCTAGGAGTTAAGCCTGACCAAAGAAGTGAAAGACCTATATACTGAAAACTATGAGTATTCAAAGAAATAGAAAATGACACAAAGAAATGGGAAAATATCCCATGCTCATAGATTAGAACTATTATTATCATCAAAATTAATATTGTACCCTGAGCCATATACAAATTCAATGTGATGCCCATCAAAGTCCCACCAAGTTTCTTTAAGAGAATAGAACAAAAATTACAATCATTTATCTGAAACCAGAAAACACCTAGAATCACCAAAACAGTCTTGAAAAGAAACAGAAACCACACTCCTAGGGGTCAAGCTATATTATAAGGCCATAGTAGTCAAAATAAAAATACTGGAACAAAAATAGGTACACATCCAGTGGAACAGAATTGAAAGCCAGAACTAATCCCACACACCTATGGCAAATAAACTTTGATAAGAGGGCCCAAATTATTAAATGAAGGAAGGAGGCCCTCTTCAATAAATGGTGCTGGGAAAACTGGGTTGAAAAACATGCAGAAGACTGAAACTGAACCACTTTATCTCACCAAAAACAAAATTCAGCTCCAAATGGACCAAGGACCTGGAGGTTAGACCAGAAACTATGAAATACTTAGAGGAAAATATTGGTGCAACACTTTCAAATGTTATTTGCTTCTTATGATTTTGCAAAGATTGGTATTTTCTTTCTTTCTTTCTTTCTTTCTTTCTTTCTTTCATTCTTTCTTTCTTTTTTGTTAAATATATTTTTACATATTTTATTTTTATTATTTTCATTTATTTCTTGAACAAAGACAGCTAGTAATGTATAGGGAAGGGGTGATAGAGAAGAGGAGAAAGAATGAGAGAAGAAAGAGAGACAGAGAGAGTAAGAAAGAGCCATAACACTGCTTTAATACTTGCAAAGCTTTCCCCCTGTAGGTGGGGACTGAGGGTATGAACTTAAGTCCCTGCATATTGTAGCAAGTGTGCTCAACCAGGTTCACTACCTGGCTCTAATATTTTCTTGTAGTAGTATTTTTAAATATTCATTTTAAGCCCTTTTACTTATTTCCTTCTTTTTTTTCTTGCCACTAGGGTTATTGTAACTCTATTCCTGCTCTATGAGCTCACAGTTCCTTAAGGCCTTTTCCTTCCTTCCTTCCTTCTTTCCTTCCTTCCTTCCTTCTTTCCTTCCTTCCTTCCTTCCTTCCTTCCTTCCTTCCTTCCTTCCTTCCTTCCTATCTTCCATTCTCCTTTTCCTCCTTTGTCGTTAAACCCAGGCTGGCTTCACAGGCGGGTAACAGAGACGACCAGAGACACTCGGCTGAGCTGAGAATGCAGTTTAGTCTTTATTCACGAGCAGGCAAACATGTGTTCTCCTGTCTTTCTCCTCCCGCAGCAGAGAGGGACCCCTAAACTAATCACCACACAGATCTGTCCTGCATCCTTCTCCTCCAGAGGCAGCGGCAAGGACTCTCAAAGTCGGTAGGGTTCCAGGGGCGGGGAGAAGGGGGCCCGTGAAACTAGCAGGGGCCAAACCACAATCTCCCAGAGGCGCGGGGGGGAGGGGGGGACTGACAACCAATGTGAAGCATAGCAACACTCCTTCTTCTTCTCCTACTGTTTCTTCATAGAGACAGATAAATTGGGAAGGGAATGAGAGATAGAGAGTGAGGGAGAGTGTCACCTGTGTTTGAGCTGCTTCTCCCTATAACATTTTGGAAAACCTTTCACTTTGTGCACAGAGAACAGCAGAAGATGAACTTTAGTTATTAGTTGCTTTGACACAGATACTGTCTTATATTCCTGGGATATTGGAAAATATATTGAACTCTTCACATTCATACAATTTAAAACATCTGGGGCTAGGTGATGGCATAGTTGGTTGAGAACACGTGTTACAGTGCACAAGGACCTGGGTTCCAGCCCCTGGTCCCCACCTGCAGAGGGAAAGCTTCACAAGCAGTGAAGCTGGTCTTCAAGTCTCTCTTTGTCTCTCTCCCTCTCTATCACACCTCACAATTTCTAGCTGTCTCTATAAAATAAATAAATAAAGATAATAAAAAATAAAAAAATCTTTTTTGAGCAGACTCCATATACCCCATTCATGCAATGATATGTACCCCCCAAAAAAAAAATGCCTGAAAATTTTTAACTTGTTAGTTGGCAATGTAACATTACAGTTTTGGCTCATGGGAGTTAGCCAAGTTTTTGAAGAGTGTGACTAGGATTCAGATATTACTTTCAGATATAAAACAGTGGGATGAGGCCTGAGGGCTGTAGAGATTCCTCACTGGGCTGGGCTCCATCATGTGAGGCCCAGTTTGAAGCTCAAACTTCATGTGGAAGGACCAGGGCAATGGGGGCAGTTCTGGTGATGTGGTCTCTCTCTCTCTTTCTCTCTCTCTCTCCTTCTCTCTCCCTGTCTCCCTCTCCCTCTCTTTCCCATGTTTCCTTATCTAAAATAAATAAATAAATAAACAAACAAACAAAAACATAACTCCATGCACTTGATTTTTTTTTTTCCCCCTCCAGGGTTATTGCTGGGGCTTGGTGCCAGCACTATGAATCCACTGCTCCTGGTGATCTTTTTTTTTTTTTTTTCCATTTTATTGGGCAGGACAGGTGGGGAGCCAGGAAGTCGAACTTGGCACAGGTCCTTGTGCTTTGTACTATGCACATTTAACTCATTGTGCTACCACCTGGCCTCCCCTGATGTTCATTTCTTGACTAATAGAGGCAAGAGTCCCCAACTACTTTGGAGAACTTGGGTTATCCTCTAACAGTGTCTTTACCTTTTGTCCAAGGTGCTGTGCTCAGTTTGCCTTTTGATGTGGAATCCTCTCTCAACTCCTCCCCCCTCCCAAAACACACCCCTCCCCCCACATGCACACCAGGTCCTGGGCAAAGCCAAAAGGTCCCGGAGAGGAGGGCCAAATAATGACAGGGCACAGAAGGACCAGACTGATCATCTGATGCTTTATTTCTTACAGAGCTCAGCTTGTATAGTGAAGCAGTAACAGTGACTTTATTTTTTAGCTTAGACAGTGTGCATGTTAGCACAGTGTCCAAAGTTTAACTCAGTCAAACAATGAAGACATAACAAATACTTCTTGTTGACTTTCTCTTCACCCAGCTGTAGGCTGCACTTGAAGTCAAAATAACCTTGCCTGTCTGCCCATGATTTCTATACAACCTGTGTGATGAGTCCAAAGGTCAGAGCAAACTGTTCCTGGACTTTGTCCACCAGATATGTTCAGACCTCCTTTGAAGCAACCATATGTTGTTGCTCAGTCAAGTCCTAGACACTCCCACCTCCCAACTTCTTTCAGAAAGGTTTCTGCACAGGCTATCCTCTCACTTTATTTTTAGCTTTGATGGAGTCACTGGAGGAGACAAATGTGGGTTCTTCCTGTTTGGATAATTTGAGACACCCATATACCCCCACCCCATGCATACTTTACCACGCATACTTGACATGTTGACTAAACTTTCTGCTTTAATTTTAGAATCTAACTTTTCCTTTTAGCAGCTTTGATGTTAGTTCATAGTCAATAAAATCATGTTCCTTATAACACTGAAGACACCAATGTCTTTACTTGAAACTTTGAACTGAAAAAACATGGAGGGTGAAGGAATGGTTTGAACCTGGGACTCAGATTTATAATTTATGGGGCAGAAAAGCATTTTGTGAGGGATAATATTCATTACCTGAATCTCAAGTGAAAATGTTTATATTTTTTTCTTTTCTTTTTTTTTTTTTTTGCTTGGGTTCAGTGTCTATACTGCGACTCCACTGCTCCCAGTTGAGAGCAAGACCTTCCTATTTTGAGAGTTCCTTCATCTTAGAGACAGGTTTTACAAGTAAAAGATAGTAAAACTTGAGAAACAAGCTGATCTTTCCCCTGGGAATGCCCAGGTCTTCTGGGCAGCTATTTGAACTCCTTTGAACTGGCGAGAGTGATGATACAAAATAAATGTTTATGTGACAGTTTAAATTTGAAAGTTCCCACTCAATTTCACCTGCCCAATTTGCTTCTGTACATCTGCTTTGCTAAATATTGGCACAATAGATAGAGATTAGAATGTACATCTGTTTTGGTTAGATATGTACTCCTTTAAGTGCATAAAACAGAGGATCTTAGAGTTGTTCAGCATTCCTAGCCCAGAGAGCAGTACCAGCTAGTGAACCCTCAGTGCTCAGTTCCTCTGTATGAGTGAGACTCTGTGTGTGCTTGCTTGAATAAAATTTTGAACACCATTACTCTGCCCCAGTTATTTATTTATTTATTCCTTTTTGTTGTCCTTGTTTTATTATTGTAATTATTATTGCTATTGTCATCGTTGGATAGGACAGAGAGAAATGGAGAGTGGAGGGGAAGACAGAGAGGGGGAGAGAAAGATAGACAACTGCAGACCTGCTTCACGACTTCCCAGCAGGTGGGGAGCCAGGGGCTCAAACTGGGATCCTTACACTGGTCATTGTGCTTTGTGCCACGTGCACTTAACCAACTCCCTACTCTGCCCTTGTTTGTCTTGTTCTGCAGTTGAGCTTGAACAGTGGCTTTCTAACACCAATAACCTTTTTCTTTTTTCTCTCTCTCTTTTTGTGTTGACAGGACAGAAAGAAATAGAGGAAGGGGAGAGATAGATAGATAGATAGATAGAGACTGAGAGATACCTACAGCACTACTTCACTGCTTCTGAAGTTTTTCCCTGCAGGTGGGGATCAGGAGCTTGAACCCAGTTCCTTGTGCATGGTAATATGTGCATACTAGAGTTGGAAATCCTTAAGTAAACACACAATACAGAAGAGGACCAAATGCTTCCAGATCTCTTTTTAGTTAAGCCTTATCTACACACAATGTGGCAAATAACCAAGTGTTCCTTAAAACACCAGTAAGTACTAAACTATTCTACTGCCAATTGGCAAAAGGAGGATTGCCTCAAGAGTGAAGACACAACATAAAATGCTGGGCTGCTGAAAGGGTTTATAAGCAGGTTCAGCCACTCGGTGCTGCATATTGAGTCCAAATAGATGGGGAAAGGCAGATGAAACCAAGGGCTCAGGACCCAGGGAAGCATGGGAATTGTCTGTTGGCTTGAACTGACATCCTAAATCCTGGACTGAAAACCAATTAGACCAGAGTTTAGTAGAAAGACAAAGGAATTTACCCAGAGCATACAGAACAGGCAAAGAAGACCACAAACTCAGAGGGATTTGTGGGTTCTTGTGTTCCTTATTGACTTTAATGCTACCAGAGACCCACATCTAATTCCTTTACTGCCACCAAGTATGTTAAATAACAAAATTACAACTGAAACCCCTGCAGTGATGTAATTGGCTCCAGAACTTAACAGCATACTGTTTTGCAAGTAGAAAGCACTGTGAAATGTTATTAAACATATTAAGTTGTTTTTGAAAAAAAATAATTTATTTACTGAGAGATAATAACAGAAGGAAAATGCAGGGCACTGCTGAATTTCGGTTTATGGTGGTGCTGAAGATTGAACCTGGGACCTCAGAGCCTCAAGCAACAAGTTTTATTCTCTCTCCACTTCTTTGAACAGAACACTGATCAACTCTTGTTTATGTTGGAGTAGGGGATTTAAACTGAGCCTCAGGCAAGAAAGTCTCTTTGCATAACCATTATACTACTACCACCCCCCACCCAGTATTATGTTATCTCCCCAGGAAGATTATCAGGTTGCAATAAGAGAGTGGGACAAGGGTCAATAGCAAAGAAGAGGATGGCTTCAGGCAAAGTCATATCCCTTTATGGAAGGCAGCAGGTAAGGGGTTACTTGTCATGCAGATTGCCTCTCTTCTCCAGCTGCTCAAAGACCTCTTGACTATTGAGCTTAAGCCTTTTCAATTAGGCTGCAACTGCAGTTTGGTTAGGTTTTGAGTTAAGCATAAACAACTCAGTTAAAGCTCACTTTCTTTCTATTAAAAAAAAAGGCTTTTGAGCTACCTGCAGCTAATTTACCTAATTAACTCTTTCAGAGGAAAGGAGACCCTTGTTACTTTGACATTAGACAAGTCTTCCATAAAAGAACGCAAAGCCTAGAAGTAGCCTTCCTACTATCAGCGAGAAAGGTAACTAGAAAACGGAGACATTTTCTTGAGATAATGGTAAAAATTAAAACTCTTGTGTGATCTGGCACAATGAGAACATTGAGTTTTCAAGAATCTCATTAAGTACACAGTCCCAGTGTACTAAAGGAACAATGACATATCAGAGGTGACCCAGAACTTCAGAATTAATACTGAAATGGATAAGTACTTTGAAAAGAATGACATGTTTTTCAAAATTGCAATTATTGTTAATAATACCCCTGGATAAAATTGTTTTGTTGTTGTTATTTACCTCAGTATCAAAGTGGTGCTTCTCTTCCTAATTAGTTCATATTTGCCCCTTAAGATGTTCAATGTTCTAGAACTTATAGCAGCTATTAAGGCATAGAATCAGAAGGAATCATGCTGAGTCCTAATCCACTACTCCCACGGGAAGGATTTATCTTGCTGAAACAGACTGTAGGCCATGTACTAAGAATAAGCAGACCCCTCATCCACACAGGTAGAGTTACTCCTGCTTGCACCAAAAGTCTCTAACCAGAAATGGATCATAAATCCTCTGATCCAGGCCATGCCCCTTTCCATGCCAGATCAAGTAACAGGACTCTATGTAAGAACCAAACAGCAGGTCTCACTTAGGGATTTTAGCTACCCTCAGATTGGAGTCTCCATCCAGACTGGGGCTTATCTCTCCCCACTCCCTGCTTATGGCTACTATTTCAACTTTTGTTTGCACTCTTGACTCTACTTGACTTACTCTGCACCTTGCAAGTCTAACAATTTGGTGCTAAAACCTGAGAGACGCTAAGGACATAGCCTCTCTCTCTCTGGGCCTTTTAGTGTTGCACAAACCTAACAGGAGTTGGGGAGGAGCTATTCTTAGGCTAATAATACTACAATTGAGGAAGACATCTATGTCATTCTGGAAGGATTACATTATTGTCTACATCAAGAATGACCTTCCACTTAGGGTCATGTCAATAAGGACTGTGCATGTAGCATCTGATAGATACAATACTTTGAAACAGAAAATAGATGCATATTCCTTTATCATAACCTGTGTTCATATTTCCCTCCTTGTCTGATGAACCTTATAGCAAATAGAGGCAGCTGCTGCTGTCCCCACCCCCACTTCCTGAGCAGAAGAACCTAACACATCCTTTGAGATAAGATTTATTAGTACCAGGGGGCATCCATTGAGATATTTTCTGTTCAAAAGGCCAGTACCAAGGGGGGCATGCAGGAGCAACTCCACCTGAGATAAGTTCCATATCTTCCTCTTTTGCCCAGGTGCTTTGCATCTAAATAACACATTGATTTTGACATATTTCTGTGAAAGTTCTTTCATCTTGTCCTACTTCTTTGATATAAAATGTAACCATAATGTAACCTGTTGAAAAATGCTGTTTAAACCTGTGCTGTTCCTTTGTTTGGGGCAGAGAAACTTTCTGAAGAGATTTGGTTCTCTTGTCCACTAGTGTAAATAAACTCCTCTCTTTTCACCATAATTTTGGTTTAAGCTTCGTGTTTGGGTATACTTTCTGCAACAATTTAAAGGAATATGTATTATAAGTTTAGAGATTTCACCATATATGGAGAGGCTGCAAAAAGGTTCATCCTCTCTATGATACATAGATCTGAGACTTTTCATCTATTCTGAAGTGTGTGAGTTTTGTTGTTGCTATGTGTGTTTGCTCTTTTTTTTTCCAAAATTGAATAGCACATGAATTATTCCAAGACTTGAGTAGGATTCTTTGCAGAAATAGTTAATTGTACAAATTGTTCTTAATATGCATACAGAAAACAAACAAACATGTCTTGAAGTTTAGTGTAAATTGTAATAAGCAGCAGATTATTGTACTTTTGAGATGGTCTACCAGAATTCTCAATGCTTGTTCTAAATTTTCTTAAATAGAAACAATAATAATTGAAAGAGCACTTCTGATCTGAACCCACACAAACTGATAGGACTCCCATATATAAGTGATGTATAAGGAATTTATTCTTAAGTTTGAAAGACTAAAAATAAGGCCAGTACACAAACACACACAGACAAAGACAGGAGAAAAATCCTAGCTAGGAGATCCCAGGCTGGCATGCCAACATGGCCCTGTAGCTCTGAGATTTTGAGGTCTGGAACTCATCTCCCTTTTAAAGGTAATAAGAGTGGGGGTCCTCAAGGGGGGATCACAGGAGCACATTCCTAGAATAAATGTTCCAAAACTACCATGTGGTGACAGTAAGCAAGCAAGATTACAGAAGCGAAAATATGCAGGTTATCATATAACTTCAAGGCATAAAGGTTACAAGGCAGATGGGTTTGGGTATCTGCTGGGGAATTGTGCAGATGTAGTCATATCTGCCATTTTGTCCCCTTAGGCTGTTGCCAGTTCCCGTGAGAGTTGGGACATTCTCGGAGCGCCTGTTCTGCCATGTTGTCCCCTCAGGCTATTGCCAATTCCCGTGAGAGTTGGGACATTCTCGGAGCGCCTGTTCTGCCATGTTGTCCCCTCAGGCTATTGCCAGTTCCCGTGAGAGTTGGGATATTCTCGAAGTGCCTGTTCCTCCATGTTGTCCCCTCAAGCTGTTGCCAGTTCCCCCTGGATATTCTCGGAGTGCCTTTCCCAACCAATCCTGTCCCAGCTCATCACTCCTGTTTTTTTGCCCTATAAATCCCTTTTTTATTTCTCTCTCTTGCTAGCTTTTTCACCTTGGGGATTAGACTCAGGGAAGGGTGCTGTGGGAGGCAGCCATTTTTGCTAGCTCCACGTGGCTTGAACTTGAGGAGTATACAATGCCAAATAGCCCCTCCACTTGGCAGGTCACATCCTCCCGCCTGCAAGTCCTGTCCTTTGAGGTATGAAATGCCCTTAACTCATTACTAGGCCCTGTCCCCAGATACAGAAGATGCCCCCAGAGACAGGAAACTCCCCCCTGCCCAATAGCCTTCCCTTGGCATCACACTGGCTCTTACTGCTCCCCTACTTGTCCCTTCCTGTTTTGTTATAGCATTCAGGTTTATGCCCAAAAGGTTTCTGCTCACCCCTACACTACTATTCCTCTGTCACAGATGGAGTCTTTTACAGACATTGACCCATCTTAATGTGATGACTAGATAGAAAGATAAGGAAAGATGTAGAAATATTGTGAGGAGATGGTGGAGCCTGGCAGAGCTTAACCTATGAGATATGTCCCTCCAGGTAAGTCTCTCTCTCTACAGAGGGGTTAGAGGGGTTGAGCACGGGGGGGACACATGAATCTCACAAGGTTGGCGGCCATGTAAGTCTTCCCTCCCAACAAAAACATTCTACATCTTCCCACCTGAGCCTGGCATTCCTTAAAAACATTTAAGCCTGCTCCACTCTAAATTTCCTATACTGTGGCCATTAGATATAAGGAAAGGGGGAGGTGCTGGGTAATTGTGCAGATACAGTCACATCCACCATGTTGTCCCCTCAGGCTATTGCCAGTTCCCGTGAGAGTTGGCACATTCTTGAAGCACCTGTTCCACCATGTTGTCCCCTCAAACTGTTGCCATTTCCTGCAAGAGTTAATACGATATTCTCAGAGTGCCTTTCCCAACCAATCCTGTCCCGGCTTGTCACTCCTGTTTTTTTTTTTTTTGCCCTATAAAGCACTTCTTCTTCTGCCCCTCGCTCTCTTGCTCACTTTTTCACCTGGGGGATTAGATGCAGGGAAGGGTGCTGTGGGAGGTGGCCATTTTTGGTAGCTCAACGTGGCCCTAACTGCTGTGCTTTCACCTAACTCTGAGGTGTCTGCGTGCAAATAAAGATTTGTGTTCCCTCTTTGCCCCAGATCTCCTCTTTCTCTCCTCTGTGTCTCAGCATGACAGGTATCTCTTCTGTAAACATTCTTAGCTAATCAGAAATGCTTTGCTGTCCTTGGGTAGGGAAAAGGGGAAATCCCTAATTATCTGGTCCTCTAAAGGTTTGCTCTTAATCACTAAAATCAACTAGCTTTCTATATGAGGGATTCCTGATTGAATCAACTTGGAGGACTTACTCCTTCACAATTCCTGAGAATAATTTGAAGAATAAGAATTTATTTAAAGGTAAAGGATTGAGGCCTGTAATTAGACATACATGTACACAGACAAAGAGACAATTTTCAGCTGAGAAGGCCCCGAGCTGGAGAACCAATGTGGACCCATAGCCCAAGACCCAGAAATCTGAAACTCATCTCCCATTAAAGGGAATGAGAGTGGAGGTTTCAAGGGGCCACATGAGTACTTTCCTAGAATAAACATCCCCCCAATCTACCATGTGGCGCCAGTAAGCAAGCGAGATTACAGAATTCAAAGGTGCAGGTTAGTGATCTAGTTTACCAGAAACTTCTGTCCTTGAATATGGTGTCCTTTGCTATCTAGTCCTCTAAAGGTTCGCTTTATATGGGGGGGACTGTTTCTAAATGACTCTACTCAGGGAACTTACTCCTTCACAATAATAATAATAATAATAATAATAATAATAATAATGATAACAAAAATTATTTAGTTATTGGATAGTTGACATAAGGGGATTTTGAGTTTTACAGCTACTGGTGAGTTAAACGTTATAGATTTTGAAGGAAATGGTTAATGATACTCAAAAGAACCTAGTGATTTTGTCCAAGAAAAGGTTCAGGTCTGTTAGCTGTCATTGGATTCTGTATATATTCAGTTCAAGAAAGTTATAAATCCAATATACAGTATCCTGTGGGGCCAAAAACTTCTCCAAGTTTTTCTTATATAATTGGTCAGGAAAAACGATAAGTCAAGATCAAATGTTGAGCAAACAATATTTTGCCATTCTGAATGTTGTTGTGACCTACAGAAGATCTATGGACTTCTGTCTGAAGAAATTGGAGTAAGTCTTCAAATATCTTTGTCAGCAACTGAAAGGAATAAATTCTGCATGTCTTTAAATCTAGAGAACATAGCAGATTGTCATCTATTTATCATGTAAAAGTATAGTTCTGACTGAATACTCACAAAAAAGTAAAAAAAATGCTTCTTTATCATGAGAATGTAATTGCCACATGTATAATTTACTTTCCCAAATAGATGTGAAAATACACTATAAATCTGGTTGGGAGGCCATACTAAAATGATGAATACATGTTTCCATTGAAAAATCTAGCTTTCTTGGGGATTGAGAATAGGATAGTATAATAGTTGGGTGCTACAAGGTAAGGTATAGACATGTGAATGGCCCATAAATATTATGAAAAGTGGCGAACAGAGTCATTTTCCATTTAGATGGACAGAAGATAGATAATAAAAGGTAATATAGAACATTCCTCTTGGAGATATTTGATAAAATGTATCATAAGCCTTCACTTATCTTTTTTCTTAACTGATATTAGACCACTTTTAGTAAGGACATAGACAGATTAATGGAGAATTTGATGATAATGACTAGTTTATATATTCTAGATAGAAGTTATCATTAGCCAAATGGCTTTAGGGAACAAATTCAAGGTCTGAGATATCAAAACTGGAAGCATCATAGTGAGTAATATGATCACATTACTGTGAAATTATGAAGCAAGGATTTCTCCCCTCCCTTCCTTCCATAACAGGTCATCTGGTATATCCTTCATAATAATACATCAGATATGTCTTGCTTTATATACTGATTGTAGTACAATGAAGTAGCAGATAACCATATTAACAAAGACTAGAAAACTGGGAAGCTAGTCAGACAAATGTAGAAACTTCTGGGTATATTCTAGATTCTTAATACTGTGTTTTATTTCTTACTTAAGAAAAACATGTTCTGGGAAGAAGATATGGTTTATAGTATTGATTTAGGTGTAACAGGAAATAAAATAATATATTTGTGGTCCTGGGAACATAATGGTTATTAAAAAGAAAACTTTCATACCTGTGGCTTAAGTTCCAGATCCCCTCTCTTCTCCCTGGTTAGCTAGGAATATCAAATAAAATCAGATGAGATCACAACAAGACTAGACTAGGACTACTTTGGGAACCCACTAATTTACTGGTGAGTGAAAACACTGTTAATTTCCACAACTGTGAAATCTTTAATTACATTACTTAGATATAAGTCAATTCAGACAAGAGTGATCAGTGGATTAAAAAGTTCCAAGAGAGCAACCTCAAAACACACTCTATACAATGGTTAAACCAAGAAAAACATTGGAGAAATGAACCAGGATAAAAGCCCAGCTAAAAGCCACCCAAAGGTAGAAGCACATAAGAATGAGGAAAAAAATCCAAATACTGATTGAGACATTAGTCACAGGAGTGAAGAAATAGTTGGTAAGAAATATCATCATAAACGGGGAAACAACAAATGAGACTGAAAGAAAACACTAACTATACTGAGATAGCACCTCACCCCTGTGAGAATGTCATACACCAGAAAAGATATCATCAACAAATGCTGGAGAGGTAGTGGGGACAAAGGAACCCTCCTACACTGCTGGTGGAAATGTAAATTGGTCCAACCTCTGTAGATAGCAGTCTGTAGAACTCTCACAAGGCTAGAAACGGACCTACCCTCTGACCCTGCAATTCCTCTCCTGGGCATATATCCTAAGGAATCTAACACACCCACCCAAAATGATTTGTGTTTACCTATGTTCATAGCAGCACAATCTGTTAATCCTCAAAACCTGGAAACAACCCAGGTGTCCGACAATAGATGAATAGATGAACAAGTTGTGGTATATATATACAATGGAATACTACTCAGCTATTAAGAATCTTGATTTCAGCCCATCTTGGATAGAGCTTGCAGAAATCCTGTTAAGTGAGATTAATTTGAAATAGAATGATGGATATGGGTTGATCTCACAGACAGAAGTTGAAAAGCAAGATCAAGAGAGAAAATAGTAAGAAAAACTTAGACTGGAGTTGGTACATTGCACCAAAGTAAAAGACTCTGGGGTGGGTGATGGGGGAGGGTTCAGATCCTGGTACAGGATGGCAGAGGACTGAGGGTTGTATTGTCATTTGTAAAACTGAGGAATATTATGCATGTACAAACTATGGTATTTACTGTCAACTGTAAAACATTAATGTCTCCCTTTTCTCGCCTGTGGCTCATGCTGGTCGAGGAGGGAAACCGGTGGTCAAGGTGAGCACATGGAGAAAGACACAAACCTCCAGAAGTGCTTCAGAGAGACAGCTGGTTTATTGTACAGGGGTGGGTTAATATACTGTGGCTTGGGAGTTGGGCCATAGTGCAGCAGGTTAAGTGCAGGTGTCACTAAGTTCAAGGACTGGCGTAAGGATCCCAGTTCAGCCCCGGTTCCCCACCTGCGGGGAGGGTCACTTCAGAAGTGTTGAAGCAGGTCTGCAGGTGCCTATCTTTCTCTCCCCTCTCTGTCTTACCCTTCTCTCTTCATTCTCCTGTCCTATCCAACAACAACTACATCAATAACAACAACAATAGTAACTACAACAACAATAAAAAACAAGGGCAACAAAAGGATAAATATATATATATATATATATATATATATATATATATATATATATATATATATATATATATATACTGTGGCTTAAAGGAGGAGAAACAGTAGTGCTCCAATCATAGAGCCACACCTCATACCACACGCCACTAGTATAGGACCATATATGTAATGTAACAGGTGTTGGGCACACTCTTGGTCATGAGTTAAAGAACTTGTGATGAGGAAATCTCTGTCCCAGCCTGGAGTTTTAGGTTCCATCTTGGATCCACATGGTAGAGAAGGGATATGCTTACCGCCTCTCTTGGGGAGGGCTTGAGGGTCTACCCTCTCAAGACTCAATGAAGAGATGATAGGCCTTGACCCAGCCTGGGGGTCGATCTCTCCCACAATTAATCCCCCAAAAAAGGATTTAAAAAAAGTTACAGATTCAACGACTGACAACTGTTGGTATGCTTCTAATTCTGCTTCTAAAAACCCCTTCTGTTTCATTGATTTAATCCCCACTGGTTCATGTTGTCTTTTTGCTCCGCCCCCTCTCATAGTACACCCTGATTTGCACCAGTCAGTTTTCACTCCACCCTCTCTACGTCACATCCTGTTCCCACCCTACTTGGAGAGTATATATATATATATATATATACATATATATATATATGGACAGGATTGTGATTAGATATAGTTTAGATAGTTTAGTTTGGCTTAGATTGTGTTGCATTCTGTATGAATAGAGACTGAACTGCGTACCAGCCATGAGTCCCTGGTCGGCTGTCTCCCACTCACGAAGCTAGTCTGGCAGACAAGTCTGACTTGAGCAGCACTCTGATAGAAAAGAAGACATGTAACTTGCACATAATTCCTCCATATTTGTAGATAGCAAATTTTTTATTCTGTTGGTTGTTAACTTCACTAAGCAAACATTTATTTTTTAGTTTGATATAGTCCTTTTTATTCAAATTTGAATTTGTTTCCTGTGTTTTTGGAGTCATATCTAAGAAGTCATTGTCAAATACAATATAAAGAAAAAAACTGCTCCTGTTATTCTTGAGGGTTTTACAGTTTCAGTTCCACATATAATTTTAAATTGATTTGTGTAAATCATATAAGATTATATTAAAATTTTATTATTTTTAATTTCTTAAAATATTTATTTTTTCTCTTTTGCTGCCCTTGTTGTTTTTTATTGTTATAGTTATTATTGTTGAGGTTATGATGTTGTTATTGTTGGATAGGACAGAGAGAAATGGAGAGAGGAGGAGTAGACAGAGAGGGGGAGAGATAGATACCTGCAGACCTGCTTAACAGATTGTGAAGTGACTCCCCTGCAGGTAGGGAGCCGGGTCCTTGCACTTTGCACCACATGTGCTTAACCTGCTGCACTACCTCCCAACTAACTAAAATGTTATTGTTTTGCATATGACTATTTATATATTCATTTTTGACAACATGATTTACTTCAGTAACTATTTGCCTTTTTTCTTTTATTTTTTAATTATTTATTTATTTAATATTGGATAGAGACAGAGTGAATTGAGAGAGGAGGAGATAGGGAGGTAGGGAAAGAGACAGAGAGACACCTGAAGGAAGCCCTGCTTCACCACTCATGAAGCTTCCCCTGTAGGTGGGGACCAGGAGCTTGAACTTTCTTGCACACTATAATGTGTGCACTTAACCAAGTGCACCATGGCCTGGCCCCAAGACTATTGCTCTAGTCTTCAACCTTTGGAACTTTGTCAAAGATCAGTTAGTGGCATGTGGATGCATTAATTCCTGGTCTATGGGAAATAAGTGACATCAGAAGGAAGTAAGAATAATACTGGGGAGGGGGACAGGTGGTAGTGCAGTAGGTTAAGCACACATGGCACAAAGTCCCAGGACCAGAGTAAGGAGCCAGGTTCAAGCCTCCGGCTTCCCTCCTACAGGCAGTCGCCTCACAGTGGTGAAGCAGGTCTGCAGGTGTCTATCTTTCTCTCCCCCTTTCTGTCTTCCTCTTCTCTCTCCATTTCTCTCTTTCCTATCCAACAACAATGGCATCAGTAACAATAATAATAATAACCACAACAACAAGAGCAACAAAAGGGAAAATGGAAAAAAGAAAAAGAACTCTAGGAGCAGTGGATTCGTGGTGCATGCACCAGGTCCTAACAATGACCCTGGAGGAAAAAAAAAAAAAGGAATACTACTAAAGATTAAAATAGAATTATAAATGAAAGGAGAGAAGTCACAACAAATAGCAGAGAAATCCAAAGTACCCTATGAGATTACTATCAATGATTATATGCCAACAAATCTAAGACTTTGTAAGAGATGCATAAGTACTGATAAGCATGTGACCTCCTCAGTCCAAGCTAGGAGAAAATGGGAAGTGTTAAGTAGACACTTTGACAAATTAAAATAAAATAAACTGATTCAGTAATCAAAAGACATCCAGACTTAATAATCAATTCTATAAAACCATTAAGAAAGTAGTATTACCTGTAATTTACTTATTTTAAGAGCAGGCAGTGGCATGCCCACTTGAGTGCACATTTTATAAAGCACAAGGACCTGGGTTCAAGCCCCCAATGCCCATCTAAAGGAGAAAAGTTTCTTGAGTGATGATGCAATGCTGCAAATGTCTTTATTCATCTCTATCTCTCCCTTTCTCTCCATTTATTGCTGTCTTTATCCAATAAATAAAAATATTTAAAGCAACATTAATATTATTTTATTTTTTCCTCCAGAACTATTAATAAGCCTCAGTGCCTACATGGTGACTCCTGACAGACTTCCATTTTTAATTTTATTTCATTTCACTATTTTCTTTCTTTTTTCTGACAGAAACAGAGAGAAGTGGACAGGGATGGAGAAAGTGTGAAGGAGAAAGACATTTGAAACACTGTTCTACTGCTTGTAAAGTTTTTCCAATGAATTTGGGAAATGGGAGCTTGAAGTTATCTCATGTGTGATGGTATGTTTGCTTTATTTGGTGTGCTACTAGCTGGCCCACAACTTCTCAAAACATTGAGACATTAATGATAAGAGAATACTCCCAAGCACCTGTGAAGTCAACATCACCCTAACTTGAAAAGCAGGCAAAAATACAGGAACACACACACAGAGAGAGAGAGAGAGAGAGAGAGAGATTAATACTTATGATGAACATTATTGTTAAGATACTGAACAAAATTATAGCAAATATAATACAATAGTTCATTTAAAAGTTGTACGGGGAGTCGGGCTATAGGGCAGCGGGTTAAGCGCAGGTGGCGCAAAGCACAAGGACCGGCATAAGATTCCTGGTTCGAGCCCCGGCTCCCCATCTGCAGGGGAGTTGCTTCACAGGCAGTGAAGCAGGTCTGCAGGTGTCTATCTTTCTCTTCTCCTCTCTGTCTTCCCCTCCTCTCTCCATTTCTCTCTGTCCTATCCAACAACAACAACAACAATAACTACAACAATAAAACAGCAAGGGCAACAAAAGGGAATAAATAAAATAAATAAATAAAAAGAATTGTTAAAAAAAAGTTGTACAGCATGACTGAGTGGGATTTACTATAAGGATGCAAAGATGAAAGGATGATTCAATAAATGCCATCCATCATATCAACAAAATAAAAAAAATCACATGGCTATTTTAATCAATGCACAGACAACTTTTGGCAAGATCCAACATTCATTTTAAATCAAAACCTTAAAGAAATTAGGATTTTCTGAAAGCTCCTTAAATGTCTTCAATCTTTATATATACCAAACCCACAGCCAATATTTCATTCACCATGAGAAACTCAAAACCTTGCTGATGGCAATAAAAAAAAAAAAGAAGAAGAAGAAGAAGAAGAAAAGAAAGGAGAGAAAAGAAAATAATGTAAGAAAACTGTAGTCCAATAGGAAGGCACATAAAAACAACAAATCAACCAATGCATTTATAACAATCTAAAAAGCATAGAAAGGGGGTGAAGGAAAGATTCCAAGGATTAAAAGGCCGTACTCAGGGATGGCTAGCACCAAAGTGGGAGACTGTTGGCATAGGTATACTACTTCTCAGTCTGAGTTTAAGCAACAAAAATCTGCTAAAAAAGAAAAAAAAAAAACTGAAAAGTTTCACCAAAATTTTCCTCTACTTTGCAAGATCTTCACATCAAAGATGTATTTGGAGACTCAACCTCCCCCCCTCAACCCCCAGACTTGGGAAGTGAAAATGAGAATAAATAAATAGGATTACATGAAACTAAAGAAAATTCTACACATCAAAATCGAATTATACAAGGATAACCCTGAAACCAAGTAAATGTGATCACACATTTGCACATTGCACATCAGACAAGAGAATGATATCAAACATCTAGACAGAATTGGTACAGATCTATAAAAGAAGAAAAATAACCCAATAAAAAGTGGACTATGTGAAGCTCTTCTTCCATTCTGTGAGGGGTCTTTTTGTTTGAGTGATGGTTTCTTTTATTGGGCAGAAGCATTTCAATTTGATGTCATCCCATTGATTTGTTTTTGTTTTAGTCTTACTTGTGTGGATTAATAGCTTAAGAGACAGTTGTTGGCATATGGACACTATTTATTTTCTTTCTTTTTTTGTCTTCAGGGTTATCACTGGGGGTCGGTGACTGCACTAAGAAACCCATTGCTCCTAGAGGCCATTCTTTCCATTAATTTTTAAATTGGATACGACAGAGAGAAATTGAGAGAGGAGGGGGTATAGAGAGGGGGAGCAAAAGAGACACATCTGCAGATCTGCTTCATAGCTTGTGAAGCGACCCCCCTGTAGGTGGGGAGCCTAGGCTCTCCAACTAATATCCTTGCATGGGTCCTAATGCTTAGTACTATGTGCACTTAACCCAGTGCATCCCTGTCCAGCACCCTGGACACTATTTCTCATCTCCCATGATAATGTGTTCATAAAACAATCTCAACACGAACTTAAGTCCTTTTCCACCATCATGCACCAGGGCACTTTGCCCTCTCCCTCCCATACTCTGATCTTTGATTTGTGCAATACACCACAACCAGTCCAAGTATTGCAGAGAGTTTTCCCTTTCTGTTTTTCTGTCTTAAATCCTCCTTCTTAGCCACACATTTTCCACAGAATATTTTTTGTATCATCAAAGATGCCCTTGAGGTTTAGATGGGAAAGTGCTCCACCAATGTTTTCATCTAAGTATTTGATAGTTTCTGTTCTAACCTCCAGTTCTTTGATCCATTTGGAGTTGACTTTTGTTTCTGGTGGGATAAAATGGTTCAGTTTCATTCTTCTGCATGTTTCAACCCAGTTTTCCTAGCACCATTTATTGAAGAGAGTCTCCTTCCTCTATTTAATAATTTGGGCCCCTTTATAAAAAATTAGGTGTCCATAAGTATGGGGGTTTATTTCTGGCCTTTAAATTCTGTTCCACTGATCTGTGTATCTATTTTTGTTCCATTACCAGTCTGTTTTGATGATGATGACCTCATAATATAGTTGGAGACCTACATGTTTGATGCCTCCATTTCTGTTTCTGTTCCTCAAGATTGCTTTGGTGATTATAAGTATTTTCTGGTTCCAGATAAATTATTGTAATTTTTGTTCTATTCTCTTAAAGAAACTTAGTGGGACTTTGATGGGTATCACATTGAATTTATATATGGCTCAAGGTACAATATTAATTTTGATGATATTAATACTTTCAACCAATGAGCATGGGATATCTTTCCATTTCTTTGTATAATTTTATGTTTGCTTGAATAGCAACTCACAGTTTTCAGTATACAAGTCTTTTACTTCTTTGATCAGTCTTATTCCTAGATATTTTATTGATTTTGCTGTGATAGTTAATGGGACTAATTTCTGGATATACTCTTCTTCAGACTTAGCGCTTGCATAAAGAAATGCTACTGAGTTTTGGGTACAGAGGTCAGGTGTTTGTAGAGCAAAATGTCTGCTCTCCCTCTGAAAGTTGGTCTGGAGGACATACATTGACCTTGAGGTCAGCTGCATTTGATTGTGACCTATGCACACAAATCAGTTTACTTACATACCAAACCCTGGAACAACAGAATATTTAGGTGTGCTCCTGTTTGACTAAAGAGTGACCTGGATATCAGTGTCCTATGGATGAGGACAAGAGAGACAAGGCAAAGGGCAGAGAGTAAAGTCTACTAATCTTTAATGCTGCCTCCTACTCCTACTTAGCAAGTTATACAGTTGCTCAGGTCAACATCTTATTGTTAAATGTGGCTTCCCCTCTTTTACTCTGTCAGTCAATTTTCTTTTAATGGGCTGATTATTTCTTTTCCCTTTTAATATGTTGGATCAAGCCACCATTCCTCTCCATTGTGTATGGAATATAGATCTCAGTGAATTATTCTTGAAATAACATGTCCTTATGTTTATATTATCTAGAAATATTTGTATTTCATTTTGGCAAAAGATGCAAATGAAAATGGATGGCATTATTTAGTGAACTCTTTTTTAAAAAAAAAATTTATTCATTTATTGGATAAAGGCAGCCATAAATTGAGAGGGAAGGGGGCAGTAAAGAGGGAGAGAGAGACAGAGTGATACCTCTAGCACTGCTTCACCGCTTGTGAAGCTTTCCCCCTTCAGGTGGAGACCAGAGGCCCAAACCTGGGTCCTTGTGCATTGTTAGGTGTGCACTCACCCAGTTGTGCCACCACCCTGCATCTTTTGGTGAACTCTAGCACTCTTTATACTGCATGCTCTCACTCTGTTAACAGTTCTTCTCTTTCATAGCCATAGAAATCTTGCTTATCCTTCAAGGCCAATTTGAACTTTTCTTTTCTCTAGGAAGTTTTCTCTCATTTTTCCAAAGACATTCTATTTCTTTCTTGCCTCAGTCTTCATGTATACTGTCAACTCTACCTCTCTGTGAAACTTGAACATTTTTTTTCCTGGCAGATGGGTTGTTGTCCTAAATATGTTTCCCTTATCAGATACTCCTTGAAGACATGTCCTTTTAAGTAATGACACAATAACCTATATTATTTTCATATGAGAACACTTTCCTTTTCAATCAGAGAGTTAATGTGATTAAAATGCAATTTATTTTAATATATATTTAACACATATGTGCCACGTATGACAGGTATCATATTTGAATCTTTCCTATCACACTAATTGTTAGGTATTTTACATAACTGAATGAAGGAATAAATGTATGAAAGAATCAGATGTAACTAAGAATAAAATCATTTCTTTCTGGTTAACTAACTATAAAATAGTAAAAAGGTAATCTTTATATTTTATGGAAGTATATTAAAATAATTTGTATATATGGGTATAGAGAGAAAAGGCATTATCAAGCTGTATGCACTAATAGTGATAATAATTTACTACCTGTGTATGTTATAATTGGTTTGTTTAAAGAAGTCACATTATAATCACATTAACTCACATCAGGGTGCTTAATGTAACAATACCATATCCTGCTGTGTCTTATTACTTCAATGGATTTGCAAGCTAGCTTTCCTGCTGACTCTTCAATTGTATTTCCTAAACAAAGACAGACCTTCACTTGTATCAAATTATACTTGTTTATCTAAGGAGAACATTAATAAATACCTTGTGATCTGAAATCACGCCTTTCCCCCCATTCCCTAATTGTACCACAGAAAAACAAGTATGAAGATAATTGGCATCCTCAAAAAAATAGTGGCTGAATTTGATTTAGTGCTCATCGGACTACACAGTGCTGAAGTTCTGTGCTATGCTCAAGGTTAGGCGAGGCTTTGCTCATATAATCTAGTTAGGCAGCATAATGCTTGCCTTACATTTTCTATATTGGTTAAGACATTACATCCATCAGCACATTTAATGACCAAGAGAAAGAATACTGTTAATAATAGCAAATTAAGTAGATGGGACAGGCAGTATGAATCACAACTCAAAGTTTTAGACATGGAATTCTACAAACCTATAATCCCAACTGTGTTGTTTCAGATAAATCAAAGTGTACTATAAAATATTGTATTACAAAATTGTAGACTTATCCCCCAAAATCTCACCGTTTAAATCAAATGCTGTCTACAAAATGTTCAATTTACACTCAGTCAAAATTTCTTGCCCACAAACCTCACGTTGTCAACTCAGTTTTGCTATTACAATGGCAAAGTTTGTTAAAACAGTAAGCTTAAAGGCAGACATATAGCACAATGAGATGTACTAGACTTATGTGCCCTTGGCCCCAGAGATCCCTGGGTCAATCCCTGTCACTTTTATATGCTAGAGCTGAGTAGTGCTCTGTTCTCTTCCTCCCTCATTTTTTTTCTCTCTCCTTTGTGGGGAAAAAATAATGAGGCCTGATGCTGGAGTACCTAGTAGAGCATACACATCACCATGTATGAGGACAAGGTTCAAGCTCCCAGTCCCCACCCACAAGTGGTGATGGGGGAGACTTCACAAGAAGCAAAGCAAGGATACAAGCAAGGTCTCTCCTCCTTCCCTCCCCACTTCCTCCTTCACTTTCTCTCCCCTCCCCTTCTTTCTCTCTCCTTCCATTCTCTCCCTCTCTCATTCTACCCCTCCCTCCATTTCCCCTCCCCCATCCTCCTTCACTCTAGTCACCTCCCTTCTGCCACACTTCTAGCCCAACCTTGACACCTCAAATTTCCTTACAATTTACTTCTTTTTAATTTTTTTCTTATCTTTAGTTATTTGATAGAGACAGCCAGAAATTGAGAGGGATGAGGATGATAGAAAGGGAAAGAGACAGAGAGAAACACGTGCAGCCCTGCTTCACCACTGTCAAAGCTTTCCCCTTGCAGGTGCATATCAGGGCTTGAATCCTGGTCCTTGTGCACTATAACATGTACATTCAACCAGGCACACCACCACCTGTCCCCTCCTTACAATTTCTTTACACATTTACTTTAAGGCCAAAATTGGGAATCTATCATTTCTGGCAATGGTTTATTACATCCCTGCAGTATTCTCTGGGTATAAAGGAACCACCTCAGACTCAAGATCTCTGTCTTCTGTTGGTTCTCACTGTTCCAATACTTAAATTTCCATAAACTGAGAAGCAAAGATGGAGGGCCAGGTGGTGACACACCTGGTTAAGCACACATATTACAGTGTGCAAAAATCTGGGTTCAAGTTCCTTGTCCCTACTTGTAGGGGAAAGCTTCATGAGTGGTAAGGTAGAGCTGCAGGTGTCTCTCTGTCTCTTTCCTTTTCTTCCTCCCCTCTTAATTGTTCTCTGTCTTCTATCCAGTAAATAAATGAATAAATAAATAAATAATTTTTTAAAAGAAAGAAAGAAACAAAAGTGGTGTACATGTAACCAGGGTTTAAGCTCCTGGTTCCCATCTGAAGGGGGAAAACTTCAGAAGCAGTGAAGCAGGTTTTTTTTCTCTCTCTCTCTGTCTCTCTCTCTCTCTCTCTTTCCTTCCCCTTCCCTTCTCAAGTTCTCTCTGTCCTATCAAATAAAATAAATAAATTTATAAAGGAAAATAATTTTTTCTTGGACTGGTAGAGTCATCTTGCAGACACCGAATCCTAATGATAACCCTGGTGGCAAATAAATGTATAAATAAAGTTAGAAACTCTTTTCACACATATGATCGGTGTTTATTCCAAACTCAACTCTCTCTCCCACTTCTTCTATCCTTTGAGAAGGCACTTAATTATTTTCTTCCCCCTGTGGAAAGAGCTAGTTAGCTAATAATGCTTTTCTGAGAGAGGGTTGACCCTGTTTAACATCATCAGTGCAATTATTGACCATTATCAGCTGTAGCTCTTTCAACTAATATGATAGGAACTGTACTTCCAGTTTACATTTAGCAGCTGTGCCTTGACATTGAAATGCACTGCAGGCCTGCCTCTGATTTTCTATTGAAAAGGTCCCTTTGATTTTTCACTGCACCAAGGCTCTTTGTTTTTATTGCCAAAATCCAGATGTTATCTGGATTGGGGGCTTCAGGAGACCCAAATGGTGGAAAGGGTGTATTATAACAGCAGTCACCCCCCTGAAAAAAAAAAAAGAAGAGAAAAGAAAAAGAAAAGTCACTGGCAGGAGTCAAGGAGTATTAATGAGGGTTATATGCATCCTTTCCCCACAGGACAAGTTGCAAGTTAGACCTGCCCAAACTTTAGAGTTGCCCAGCTGGTGGAGACAGATGGGCAGTGCACTTGACTGTGTTGTAGGGCCCTTTGTTGTTGATGATGTGATTTGTTTATTGGTTTTGCCTATAAATTTGTTGCTGGGCTTCAGTACTTCCAAGACTTCTTGGCTCCTGGTGGCCATTATTTTTCCTTTTCTTCTTTCTTTTCCTGGTAGAGGATTAAAGATAGGGAGAGACAGAGAGAAAGAGAGATATTGGCAGCACTGTAAAGCTTTCCCTACTGCAGGTAAAGACCTAAGTCTTGAACTTTAGTCTTTGAGCATGATAAACGTTTGCACACCACCCTGATCCAAGTGGCACATTTCTTGACAACTTGTCTTTGGTCTCATTTTCACTCACCCACTTAATGTTTCTCCTTGCGAACTTTTACTATTTGTATTCATTTCACATACCATTAGTTCCGGATGATGTCTGAGTTCTTACATTGAAAACAAAACAGAAAAACCAAAACAAACCTGAAAGAAACCCAGGTGCCCAACAACAGATGAGTGGCTGAGCAAATTGTGGTATATATACACAATAAAATACTACTCAGCTGTAAAAAATGGTGACTTCACCGTTTTCAGCTGATCTTGGATGGACCTTGAAAAATTCATGTTAAGTGAAATAAGTCAGAAACAAAAGGATGAATATGGGATGATCTCACTCTCAGGCAGAAGTTGAAAACAATATCAGAAAAAAGCAAAACAAACAAACAAAAAACAAGTAGAACCTGAAAGGAATTGGCTTATTGCACCAAAGTAAAAGACTCTGGGGTGGGTGGGGTGGGGAGAATACAGGTCCAAGAAGGATGACAGAGAAGAGGACCTAGTGGGGGTTGTATTGTTATATGGGAAACTGGAGAATGTTATGCATGTACAAACTATTGTATTCACTGTCGAATGTAAAACATTAATTCCCCAATAAAGAAATTTAAAAAAGCCATGATTCACATGTGAAATAGTTATGTTTATGAAGATCTTATGTGATTTGCCTCTCACTGTTCTTTTTAAATTTTTAACAATTTCCTTATTTAAAAAAAATTTGTTTATTCATGATAAATATAGGATGAGAGACAGTAAAAGTCAGACATAACTCTGGCACATGTGCTGACAGGGATTGAAATCGGTACCTCATGGTTGAAAATCCAATGCTTTATCCACTGTGCTACTTCCCAGGTGACAACTTCATTATTTTTTATATTTACTTGGATAGAAACAGAAAGATTGAGAGAAGAGGGACACCTACAACCCTGCTCCACTGCTCCTGAAGCCACCTCTCCCAACTGGTGAAGAGTAAGGGCTTGAACCCGGCTTCTTGAGCATTATAACGTGTGCTCAACCAAAAGAGCCACTGTCCAGCACCACCGCCTTCCACTCTCAATATGTCTTTTTTGGCAATGAAAATTAATCCAGATAGTGACTGCTGTATTTGTCTGGGGCATAGAGTGATGGAAATGTGGGGCAAAGCCCACAGCTATGGTAGGCTATGGTGGCTATGAAGCACCAGAGAAAAAATGGTACCTTGTTTTACGTAGTAACATGGAAGGTAAGCAGTGGATAAAACACTGAGCTCCCATTCCTGAGGTCCAGAGAGAAGGGGAAATAGGAAGAGGAGAGGAGAAAGACATTCTTGCAACAAAGCTTTGAGGCTTGAAGATTCCCCCATGCAGGTGAGGACCAGGGGCTTGAACCAGGTGTGCTGGTCTTAAGCCCAGTCTGTACACATTTAAAAATGAGCAAGTCGGGGGGGGGGGCAGGTGGTGGCGCACCTGGCTGAGAACACATACTGCAATGTGCAAGGACCTAGGTTCGAGCCCCTGGTCTATCCTACAGGGGGAAAGTTTTGCAAGTGGTGAAGCAGGGCTGCAGGTGTATCTCTTTCTCTCACCCTATCTTCCCCTACTTTCTTGATTTCTGAATGTCTCTATCCAATAAAGTAAAATAAAATGAGCAAGTAATATGCTAGGAAAAGATACTTTTAATTCTGAAGTTGGATAAAGGGTTTGTGTCAAGAATACATAAAAGTTGTAATGTCTTAACAGATAAAACATACAAAAACCAAGATAAAAGAGATAAATTATTTAAATAACCAGCCCGAGAAAGGGAGTGTTCAAGTTATCATTCATATATAGATATCAGTTGAATAAACTCATGGGTAAAAAAGGAAATGCTAATTGAAGACATAATAAAATGTGATTTTTTTTCTAGTCATTAAAAAAAATAGAGAAATGTTGTTGCAGCCTAGAAATTCAAATGCCAGTGAAACAAGAACCCATATTCTTTGGTAGAAAACACAATTAATTAAATTTCTGGAGAGAAACTTTGCAGTATCTGATACATTTGAACTTCTGTAAACTTTAGATCCCTGAGAAGGTCTGAAGAGACTCCCCAGTATATACACAGAAACCATTTCAAAAATTGTCTGTTACAGCAAAACTTGCAACGAAACAAGTGAAAGAAAAGAATACTAAATATCCCTTACTAAGAAGGTCACTGCATAAGTGAACTGTAAATTATTCATGCAATGAGTTATGCTATAGCAAGTAAATGATATGAGCTAGATCATCACTTAATATATATATCACATATAATGATGTGTAAGAAAAGCAAGTGTATAAATATTGCATATACTATAAATTATAATATACATATACAACTTTTAAAAGAACTATGTTTTACTTATGCATTCATTAACTTTAGATAAACTCATCCATATAGTTAATTTATATACACACATCATATACATATACATATACATATACATATACATATACATATACATATACATATACATATACATACATATACAAGCATCCTAGAACTATATTTATATAAGTGTGTGTACACACTTATATAAATATATTATCCCAAAGATAGCACTGGTTTCTTGGGGACTAGAGTATTCTCTTTCTGGGTTATCTCACTTAACATAATTCCTTCAAATTCCATCCAAGATGAGGTAAAGTTTAATTCATTATTCTTAATAGTTGAGCAGTATTCCATTGCATATTCATCCTATTCCTGTTCCCTCTCACCCCACTCCTTCTTCTTCTTTTTTGACTTTTCTCATTCAAAATGAGGTGAAGAAGGTGACTTTAGGGTACCAAGTGGTAGTTCACTTGGCTATGTGCATAGTGACCCTGCTTCAAGTCTCTGGTCCCCACCTAGAGAGGGACAGCTTCACAAAGGGTGAAGCAGGGCTACAAGAGCCTGTCTTTTCTCCTATCTTCCCCTACTTTCTCAATTTTTCTCTGTCTATATGCAATAATAAATAATAAAAAAAGAAGATGACACCATCTCTCTTAACAGCTAAGTACTATTCCATTGTACATATATTACACCCCCACCTCAGAGTACTTTATTGCCAGGAGCCATTTCTCTGCTTCATAGATGATAAGCTTTGAGATAATGGAACCCCTCAAGACAAGTGTTAATTCCCCCCTGGGCAGGCCATTTCCCCTTAGGTAAACCATTTATCAGTAATCAAGTGAGTCAACACAAGTAAGTCAACACACAGTTTGGTTCCCACCATTTGTTGCAAGGAACATTCCGCTTTGAAGTTTGCTCCCCCTCCCCCCTCCTCCAGCATTCCCTCTCCTTCCCCAAAGCCTTATAATGCCTGTGTTCACAATAAAAATTTACAGCTTGATCAGAAACTTGTCTTGCTGTCATTCTTCATGTCTCATGTTCCTTAATTTCAGGTCTCATTGGGTTCCTGTTCACCGCCCTGCTGGTCGGGGCATTCTGGTGCCCGGAACGTGGGGCTAAGAAGCCTTCTGGACCTAGAAACTCCGCTGATTGAGAGGGTAGGCCTACCCGAACTCACTGAGTCACCGTGGCCCGAGGGGGGTAACTCAAAGACTCGCATAGATCACCACGGAGATACCCGACCGTGAGTCGCATCTGGAGGAGAGTGTCACAGCGGCTGAGGTAAGCAAAACCATGGAACATGAATTTAGCAAACTATTTATTCATTAAAGGACTCAAGGAGTCACTCAAGACACGAGGAAATAGGGTTAAAAAGAAAGAATTAAAAAAGTTTTTAGATTATATTGGAAATATTTGCCCCTGGTTCCCCCAGGAAGGCAGTATAGATGAGAAACGGAGAATTGCTGATTGTCTTAACGATCACTATCAGTCTTTTGGTCCTGAACGTGTACCTGTTTCTGCCTTTTGTTACTGGAATTTAATTAATGATATCTTAAAAATTTATAATAATCACCCTGATATTAAAAACCTTATTGCAGAGGGTGAAAAGGTCCCCGACAACTTTCTAGTCTGCTGTACAGGACAAAGTCCCCATCCCCATGCCCTTCTGTGATTATTGATCTTCATCCCCCAGTACCCAGTCAAAATAAAAGCCTCCCAGCACCCGATGAAAGTAAAAGCCCTGTTCCCCTCCCTACATGTCCCACCACACTTACTAAAGTTCCCTCCATTGACTCTCTTATTGCTAATTCACATGAGAATGAAACCCAGCATTCTTTCCCCCGCCTCTATCCAGTTTTACAAAACCCTCCCTCTCCTGAAGCACTTCCCGTGGAGAATGAGGCTTTGCTAGAAAAAGAGGCTGCCAGATACTACAATCCTGACTGGTGTCCTCCTCCCTTTAATTTCCCTCCCTATATCCATGCCCCTGCTCTCCAGCCTGACCCTCTCCTTGACAATCCTTCTGTCAGGTGGGCACGCTCAGGAGCCCTTCCAGGAATTTCCACCCTCTGCAAGGTCCTTACTGACCGGAGAGAGCAGCTTCAATTAATGAAAGAAATAGCTGCAGTTACAGAAGAGCTTACATTTTTAGCCTCACCAAAAAACCTAAACCCAATCCCTAAAACTAAAACTAAAACTAAAACTAAAACTAAACCATCCAAATCAAAACCGGTTTTGGCTTTCCCTGTTATTTGGAGCCAGGCTCAAACTGGCTAACCCTAACCCCTACGATCTTCCTTGTCCAGACTGCCTCCCTACACCACCGCCCCTCCATTTTGTGCTTCGGTCCTTGACTTGGCCAATAATACTGATTAGACCACTTTCTTTAAAACTGTAAAATGTACCTTAGCCCAGAAAAAAAATTTCAAAGATTTTTCTCTGCGCGGCACTGAAGGGGTAAACTAAGCCCGCCTGTTCTGCCTGCACAGCCAATCACGGCACAGAGCTCCTGCTCCACAGATTGGCAAAGACTGCAGTCAATCATTCCCTTAGCCACTAACGCCCCTCCTGGGTAGATAGTCTTTGAGTTAGGAATCCAAAAACCAAAGCGGTTTTTCAAAGGGAAAATTTTCCTTTCACCAAGAATGTATGTTTTAAGTCTGTGCTAACCTTGTTTTCATTAATGTGTGTTAACCCCTAAGTAACTAAAGTTTGTTTTAAGTTTTAAATAAGATTTAGTTAAGCTAAATGTGGTTTTAAAGATCCCGACTCATAGAGTTGGCACACCTTTACCAGAGTAAAATATAGGACAGTTTTGTCCTTCTGATAGCTAATATCAACATCAATTCATTAGTTAAAAGATTTTCTGAGATCTCTAGGCATGGTAAAATGCCTCTGCAGTCTCTCTCACTCTTGTGAAAATTGTAAATCTACCAACACCTCAATACCAACTGCCACTGTTTGTTAATTTAATTCCATCCTTGAACTGACTTTCTAATAACCCAGTCAGTGTAGAGCAGTGGCCTTGCCAGGAAAAAAAGGGTTAAACGTGCTATTCCTGGCCTGATAAAAAAAATTTTCATTCAACAGATGTGATTCAACAAAATTATTTGGTGTAAAATGGTCATCTAAAAGAAATGTTAACAGTAAAAATTTATTTTAACATTTCAGCTATAAGGTTTATGTTAGCTTTTTAAGTTACCTATCTAAATCAAAGTGAAAGATCAATTAAGTTGTGTACCCACCCTTGTTCATAGCTACCCTAAGGGTGTGATAGCTTTGTGATAAACAAAGATCCTAACAAAGTTTAACATTTTACTTAAAATTGTTTTTAAGACTGGCTTGCGTTAGTAAAAGATAACACAATAGTTGTGTTAATTATTTACATGCCAGAGGCTCTTGCGCTGGTTTTCCTCTTTATATCTTTCTGCTTTTAAAAATTATCTGGTTTGTTTTAAGACACTGCCAGAGGTTTATTCTTGATAAATTAAGGTAATCCATTGTGTTTTTGGTCTGATAAAAGATTTGTTTTGGCAAATCCTGATTTAACAAAATTAATATTTTGAACATTTAAACTATGAGGTTTTATTTTAGCCTTTTAAGTTGCCATATTAGAGTTCTAAAGAGTAAAATCTATTTATATCTATGCTTACTCATGATAGCCTTGTGATGAGTAAAGATCTTAGTAAACTAAAGGTATAATAGTGTGCTTAAACTGTATAATCAGTTTAAAATAATGCTAAAAATGGTAAACATTTTATCATGTCAACACATTAGGTATTGACTTTCTATAACATATTGGTATATTCTAATAAAGAGCCTTCTAAAATCATAGAAAAAACTCAAGCCAATTCTAGCCATCAGATCATCAATTAACTTGGTACAAGTTCTCTCCCTAAGTAAATAATTATAGGTACATCTGCACATGAAGAACTGACTGCTCATATGGTAAGATTTAAAACTAAACATTTTTCATTTTTTATTTATGGGTGTGTGATGACTCCTAAAGTCACTCATATCCAAAAAATTTTCTCATTTTTTTTATAAGCCTCTTAAAATTTTAACGCTTGACCTGCCATAGTGAGAGCACTTTACTGGCTCCTGCATTGTTTAATTAAGATCCTGCTATTCAGACTTTTAAGATTAATCTCCATTGATAAAAGCCAATGCTCTCTGACAGATTGATGTAATTCACCTGTCCATGTTTAGTAAACAAAAAAACTTTTTTTTCTCAGTTGATATTTACTCTAAATTTATGTGGGCTACAGCTCAAACAAAAAAAAAAAAAACTAAAACCCTTAAGGTCAATTAATAAAAAAAAAGGAGAATGCACCCCCCCAGTATTCAGTTTTCAGTTGGCTAAAGTGTCAATGAAGTAACATACTAAATCTTTTTAATATTTACAAAAATTCAAATTGTCCATTTATTGTATCTCATTGACAAAGCCACCCACTTTTCCAGTCATAGAGACATATTCTTTTTCTCTTTTTTCAACACTGGATGTCCATGTTTGTTTTCCTTTTATTATGGTGGATGACATTGCTCTTGCAAAATCCACAGAGTCCCTGTTGGCAAGTCCTTACCACAAAGGATGCCATGGCAGTATATACTCCAGCTAACCTCACCAGCTTATCCAAGTATTCTCTTTCTGCTGACCTACCACTGCTGACTTCATCTTTGCATGTTTATTGACTGCTCACTTTTCTCAAAATATTAAACACCATCCTATATTTTCATGTCAATTCTTCTCTACCTGGTCCTTGCCTCCTAGTTTTGCTTGTTCCACAGCTGACCCTCTATGAAGAAGAAAAATTTCATCAGTTGGCGTTGACCAGAAGACCAGACGTGCTGTGTTTCTTCCCCTGGACATCACATCCACTAACTGCTTCCCTTAGACTTGCTGGTGGCATGTTAGGACACTGTATATATTCCTCCCATGAATTTTCTGACAAATTACAACAGGTTATAGACTCCACCACAAATAGTCTTGAATCACTACAGAGCCCCTTATAGGACCCTTATTAGTCTTTTGTTAATGATTACCTTAAGACCCTTTATTTTTAATAAGATTACTGATTTTATAAAACAGCAGATTGACTCCTTGGCATTAAAACCTTTGCAAATACATTATCACAGACTTGATTTGGCTGACAGAGGCATGGCTGAACCTGAGGATGACAGACCCCCTTTTCGGATGGCATAAAACTCAGAATTATGCATCGAGACATCCAACTGTGGCAGGGCAAGGACACCAGTAAGGGGTGCAAGGCAAAGCACTGCAGGGGGAGGACCCTATCGTCTGCCTCTGAGTCCCCTGTGAAGCAAACCTGATTTGCATGGAGGTTGGTGTCAGCAACAAAAATTGTTTCCCTAGAGACTGTGGCTCTGCCTCCCCTCCCCAAAAAGACACCAAGAGCCTTATAAGATGCGGGAAGGTTGGTTTTGCACCCACCCCGTGGGAGGAATCAGGTCAATACTTCCCTCCTCTGGTTATGCCCACCAAACCTGCTGTTAGGGTCTCTGCTCCTCACCCCCATTGCCTGCCTCAATTTAAAATTATAACAAAGGGAGGATATGCCAGGAGCCATTTCTCTGCTTCATAGATGATAAGCTTTGAGACAACGGAACCCCTCAAGACAAGTGTTAATTCCTCCCTGGGCAGGCCATTTCCCCTTAGGTAAACCATTTATCAGTAATCAAGTGAGTCAACACAAGTGAGTCAACACACAGTTTGGTTCCCACCATTTGTTGCAAGGAACATTCCGCTTTGAAGTTTGCTCCCCCTCCCCCCTCCTCCAGCATTCCCTCTCCTTCCCCAAAGCCTTATAATGCCTGTGTTCACAATAAAAATTTACAGCTTGATCAGAAACTTGTCTTGCTGTCATTCTTCATGTCTCATGTTCCTTCATTTCAGGTCTCATTGGGTTCCTAGCCCCTGTTCACTGCCCTGCTGGTCAGGGCACTTTATGATGCAATACACCAGACCAGTCCAATTTTACTTTATATTCCTATTTCTGTTCTTATCTTAGCCTAGAACAGTATTTAGTATAAGACTAATCTTGCCAACTTCCATGGCAAAACTTTTGCCCATAATTTATGTTTTTTTTTCCCATTTTGGATCATAGGAACAGGTACCATGAATAGCAAAAACACTCCTAAAGAAAAAGAAGAAAAACGGAAGCATCACAATACCCAATTAATGCCCTATACTAAAAATCAGTAATCAAAAGAGTGGGGTACTGGAACAAAAATGGTAATGTGGACCAATGGAATAGGATAGAGAGCCCAGAACTTAATCCATATATGTACAGACACCTCATATATGACAAAGGGGCCAAATTTGCCCATTGGGGAAGAGAAAGTCTCTTTAACAAATGGTGTTGGCAGCACTGGATAAAAAGAATTAAACTAGACCACAAATTAATACCATACATCAAAATTAACTCAAAATGGATCAAAGATCTGGACATCAGACTTGAAAGTATAAAACACATAGAAGAACATATTGGTGAAATATTTCATGACATTAACACTAAAGACTTATCTGGAGACTTCACCCCATGGATAAAGGAAACAAAAGCAAGGTTTAACAAGTGGGACTATATCACATTAAAAAGCTTCCATACATCAAAAGAAAAATCAATAAAGATAAACAGGAAACCCAGAAAATGGGAGAACAAATTCACACATCATACTTCAGAAAAGCACTTGATATCAAATATCTATAAAGAACTCATTCAGATCAACAAAAAGAAAAAGAAGAACCCAATAAAAAAAGTGGGAAGAGGACATTCATAGACAGTTCTCCAATGAAGAGATGCACATGGCCTACAAACATAGGCAGAAATGCTCTTATTCACTCATCACCAGAAAAATGCAAATTAAAACAACTTTGAGATACCACCTCATGCCTATAAGAATGGCCTTCATCAACAAAACAGGAGAAGATAAATGTTGGAAAGGATGTGGAGAGAAAGAAACTCTAATACACTGCTAGTGGGAATGCGAAATGGCACAACCATTATGGGGAACAGTATAGAGAATCCTTAAGCAAATACAGATGGAAATACCTTGTGACTGAGCAATCCTACACCTAGGTATGTATCCAAAAGAGATAATATCACTAATCCGAAGGGATATATGCACCCCCATATTCATAGCCATATTATATACAATAGCTACAAATTGGAAGCAACTAAAATGTCCCTTCACAGAAAACTGCCTAAAAAAGTTATAGTACATATACTCAATGGAATACTACTCAGCAATAAAAAAGATAATTTACATCCTTTGGGATAAAATGGATGAAACCTGAGAACATTATGCTTAGTGAAATAAGCAAGGAGGTAAAGGAAAGCTGCAGGATGGTCTCACTAATGTGGAATTTAAAGAACTGAACACACACACATAAAATAAACAGCCAGACACAACACAACCCATATTTAAATGGGGAAAATTATAGTGGTTACCAAGGGGGGAGAGGGAATGGTACAGACTCTGGGTGGCGGGAAAGATGTGGAATTCTAGTCCTATCACTATTTAATTTTATCAATAGTAATATGGCATGTGGGGTGGTGGTGGGTATATTTAATATCTCAAGTTCCCCAACTGCCTAGACCATAGCCCTAAGCATAAATAATAGTTATTGCTAATATTTATCTTAGATTTGAAAAATGATCAAACTCTGATAAGGGAATTAATTGTTTATGGATCTCTAAAAATGTATCTGAAAATAGAGCTCTGCAAACACCTAAATCAACTATAGCTTTAGGCCAGACATGTCAAGAAATTTTGACATTTTAAGTATTTAAAATACAAAGAGGTTCAGATACCACTAAAAGCATTCAAATCATAGTGAAGTCAAGTATACTAATATAGATACTAAACTCCCCAACTAATCTGGCTATAATAATTATTTACATTTTAACTTTCTCTAAGACTATAAGAAACCCGTTGCATCCTCTTTAAGACTAGCATTTCTCCTAGTTCTGGTACCTCTAGGATATAACCATACTTCTTGAATTCCTTCTCTATGATTCCTTACCACCATACCAACTTTGTCATCTTTGACCAAATGGCTAGTGGTGCTGCCACTCCACATTATGCTCTATTGAAATCCTACTGTGGACTGTAACCAGAGATACTGAGCCTGAGAAGTCAACCTCACAAGTCTTCAAATCTGATGAGAACTATCCTAACACACTTGACTACCTATACCCAAGTTAGATGGCATGTCATTTAACTAAATAACAGATATCCAGTATCCTAAACTGGATAGAGGTGTACATGTATCCACAAACAAGGGGCAACTATATAACTCAAAGTTAAAGTGCTTAATAATGGTTGAAGTGCCTAAAGGAGGCATTATAAATTCTGTAATTAATTGGATTTAGACCACATTAGCAAGACAGTCTAGCAGAAAGACCCAAAGAAGAAACCTAACTCTGGCTGGGCTTAACAAACAATACTCAACAAGTGAGAGAAAAATCTAAGATAATCAGATAAAGAAAGGACTACAAAAGTTGAATAAGGGCAAGAGACTTGCCCACTTAAAAATGGCCTGTTTGGTCAATATCACACCATCTAACCATCTGGGGTCCTAGTTAAGGAATCTTTGGATTCCCATACACATATGATGGGCCTTGACCTCTAAAGGGTCCCTCTCTCTACTACCACTATTTGCTTCCATAAGGAACAGTGTCTTGTGGGCCCTCTTAGGACCTTGGCTCTACCATAAAGCAATGACTGTAGGGATAACCCCAGTCTCTGAAGGGAGGCTGGGGGTATCCTACCCTGCCACTTGAAAAAAAAAAAAAAAAACTGGTCCTGAAATGAGTGTAGCCTGCAGTGTTCTTCAGATGTGACCATGATCTGTAAGTTCAGACCAACAGGGACATAGAGGTTACAAAGGCTCTGACATTAAATATAAATATGCATTTATATATGGGCCTTGGAACAGGTAGATAGTTCATTTTAATCACGGGTTTTTTTTTTTTTTAAGCAATGGGAGCTACTCCCTACCCTAATCCAACTTTCTAGCCTTTTTCTCCACTCTGACACCATGCTCAATATTCTCATCCAGACTCAGGCTAGCTTCAGAGCTCAAGCAAAACTACTATAGTTGTATGCCCCCAGGAAGACGCCTAAAACGGTTCTCCTAGTTTTCTTCTACCCTAAAATCCCTAATCTCATCTGCTCTGATCCTACTTTCCGGTTCCTGTTCATTAACCACCTAAGTCTCAATTTAGGTCATACCACCTTACAGACACCAGGCTACAGATGCTACCATGACGCCATCCCAACTTCTCTGGGCAGATGGCCTCACCTATGTGTCCGGGACCCTCGCAACTCCAGAACTCTAGTCCACTAAGGAAAGATAGAAACAGGCTGGGGGGATATGGATTGACCTGTCAATGCTCATGCTCAGTGGAGAAGCAGCTACAGAAGCCAGAACTCCTACCTTCTGCTCCCCATAAACAGCCTTGATCCATACTCCCAGAGTGGGAGAAGTGATAGGATGAAGAGAGAGAGAGAGAGGGAGAGAGAAGGAAAAGGAGAGGGACATATGGAGGTAGTTATGATGTCATGGGTCATAGCTTAGAGGGAAAGAGGACTGAATCAGAAAAATAAGGGCAACTATGTATAAATGTGGACACAGTTGTAGAGAAGATGGTTGGCCCATGTCTACAACCTTAGGGGAACTGTGGTGGATTGCAGCGGGGAGAGTGAAATTCAGAACTCTGGTAGTGGGAATGGTGTGGATTCAAACCCCTGTCAACATGTAATTCTGTAATATAAAAACAAAAAATAAAAAAGAAGACAAAAAATTCACCAAGACACAAGGCAGGATATATAGCATGGAGATGGACCTTCACTTTCCACTAGTTGGTTTATGTGAGTAAAATGAGATCATTTATAAGATAAGTAGTTTATAAATATGACTAATTAAATGTTTTTGTAAACTGAAGGTTATTTTCTTTGATTCAGTGTTGATTTGGATGTTTCACACTTGCTGTTATTTGCAAAAATGGATCCTAAAGAACTAATGGCAGAGACTAAACATTAGCTAGGATTTATTGCCCAAACTGGCATAAAATTAATTAAGCAGGAGTATGCATATTGAAAAATGTGAGCAATCATGGAAGTTAGATTTATAATTAGTTCAAAGATCATAAAATTAGAAATGGGATTGGGAATTAAATGTTTAAGAGTTATGTAAATTTAAAAACAAAGTTATTTAATGTGTTAAAATTGAAAACTATAAACATGTTCAGATAAACACAGTATTTATGATGAGTATTTAAAGACATACATAAATGATCATTTGTTGACTTGGTGACACATGAGCAGGCTAACTGGAGTTAAAAGCAATAATCCTTGTATAACACTTCGTGCCATCTACAAAATTCCCCTACAACTACCTAGTGATAGTGTACTATGAGTTCAGGTTATTGGATTATGATAAAAATTTGATTGCATATGTATAGACTAGCTGTGAGCATAATCAGAAATTGAATTTTAAAATCAACATCATTTAAATAAAAAATGAACTAAGGGATATATTTGACAAACTGTTTGAAACCTATTGTTTTATTCAAAAATGACAAAGTACTACGGTCACTTTATTTTGAAATTTATTATAATGCTTCAGTAATCAAGACAGTATGCTTCTGCCATCAAGATAGATAATCTGATCAATGAAACAGATTAGATACTAGAAATATCTCACTAAATTTATGGAAAATATATTTCAGAAAAGATTGAATAGAAAATTATGTGAATAAATGACAGTTTTCCCAAAATGTGGTATAGGAACATTTTACTGTACATATGCATAGACATAAAATTTAATATATATATATATATCTCATTTAATGCAAAAATATATGAAGATTAAGTCATAGTCTTAAAGAACAAATAAAATTATAAACCTCAAGAAGCCAATATAAGAGAAAAACTTGTGTGAGCTTAAGATATGACTCCAAAATATGTTCTATAAAAGGCAAATTAATAAATCAGATTAAAGAAAAAGTGAAAAATAATTTACCCTTTGAAAGAAATTGCTTTAAGAATGCAGGACAATTCATTGGTTGAGAATATATACTTGGAAAGCATAGATCTGCTAAAGATCTCTTATTTCAAATAAACACAAACACATTTTTCTTCAATCTTTTAAAAAATATTATATTTATTTATTTATTGGATAGAGACAGCCAGAGAGAGAGAGATAGATAGACCTGTGATATTGCTTCTGCATCATAGCATGTGCACTCAACCAGGTGTACCACCACCTGCTGATTTTTTTTTTTTTTGGAAAATTATTTAGTAAATGACCTATAGTTATCAGAAAGTACATGTGCAGATATTGACCATTCTTGTTTATAAAAAGTGATGAAAATTGAAGTTTAACCATTAACTTATTAATTTTGCAGAAGGTCAATATTGAAAACACTGGTCACATATCTTCTACTGAGAAAAATGTGGAGAACTCAAATTCTCATATAGGATCATGGGAATATAAACTGGAATAGCTGCAGTGTAAGTTAGTGTGATGTGTCTTAAAGAATCCAAGACCTGTCATTTGTCCCACATATCCAAGTCAAAAGTCATCACTAAAAGGGTATATATATATATATATATATATATATATATATATATATATATATATGGAATATAGTATATATATTTGGAATATGGAGAGATATGGCACAGACATACACAGAAGTTTCTATTTATTTTCCCTTTTGTTGCCTTTGTTGTTTTAATATTGTTGAGGTTATTGATGTCCTTGTTGTTGGATAGGACAGAGAGAAATGGAGAGAGGAGGGGAAGACAGAAAGGGGGGGAGAGAAAGACACCTGCAGACCTACTTCACCGCTTGTGAGCTTGTGAAGCGACTCCCCTATAGGTGGGGAGCCATGTTCTGGAACAGGGATTCTTCCGCTTGTCCTTGCGCTTTGCGCCACATGCGTTTAACCCGCTGCGCCACCGCCAGACTCCCTAAAGTTTTATTTGTAAGAGGTTCAAATAAAATAAAAACTCAATGATCACTAATAGATTAAAAAAATACAGTATTCGGACATAGTTATACAATAGAATACTACTCAGGAAGCTAGGGAGATTGTACAGTGGCTATGTAAAGAGACCCTCTTATTTGAGACTCCAAGGTCCCATATGTATATTTAAAAATAAAAGAAGCCAATTATTTCTTTATTTAAATATATTAATTCCCTTTTGTTTTTATTGTTGTAGTTATTGATGTCGTTGTTGTTGGATAGGACAGAGAGAAATGGAGAGAGGAGGGGAAGACAGAGAGGGGAAGAGAAAGACACCTGCAGACCTGCTTCACTGCTTGTGAAGCAATTCCCCTGCAGTTGGGGAGCCGGGGACTCTAACCAGAATCCTTAATGCCAGTTCTTGTGCTTTGTGCCAAGTGTGCTTAACCCTTTGCACTACAGCCCGACTCCCTAGAAGCCAATTATTTCAATATGTGATCAGGATCAATCTCAGAACAATCCTTTGTTGAGATATGCAATACGTGATCATAACTCAGGAACAACATGCTCAAAAGGTGAAAAACCAGTAAAAACTCATATTGTTTGCATATATTTTAACAACTTTATTTAACAGGTCACCAAGACTGTAGCCATAGTGAATTGTTTATGAGTGTGTGGAAGCTTGCTACATTCCCATATAAAATACTACCTGACAAAAATACTTCACTTTCTAATCAGCTTATTATTTTATACTATAAGAGGGAACTGAGAGAGGGTCAGGCTAAGGTAGTATAGCGGGCTAAGCGCACATGACACGAAGTCCAAGGACCAGCATAAAGATCCTGGTTCGAGCCCACGGCTCCCCACCTGCAGGGGTGGTCACTTCACAAGCAGTGAAGCAGGTCTGCAGATGTCTATCTTCTCTTCTCTTCTCTTCTCTTCTCTTCTCTTCTCTTCTCTTCTCTTCTCTTCTCTTCTCTGTCTTCCCCTCCTCTCTGGATTTCTCTCTGTCCTATCCAACAACAACGACAGCAATAACAATACACTGATAACAACAATGATAAACAACAAAGGCTACAAAAGGGAAAAAAAATAGCTAGCTTCCAGGAGCAGTGGATTTGTAGTGCAGGCACTGAGATCTAACATTAACCCTGGAGAAAAAAAAAAGGAACTGAAAGTCTAGCATTACATTTTTATAACAATGTATCTTTTACTCAAGGTTTACTTTCATTAGAAAAATATTACTGTAAATAATATGAAATGAAACATTGTATGGTACTATGTATAAGATGTATGTATATCTTTTCAAAATTAATTGGGAAATTCAAGCTTTCCTCTTAATGGAGTTAAGGTGAAGTTTGTGGTTGACAGAAGTAAACATTCAGAGAGATAACTATAATTCACCATAGTTCAGCCATACTCTGGGTTCAGGAGACCCATCCTAACAACAAGAACGTTAACATAGAGAGTGGCCATGCTTGTATAATTTGGCAAGGACCTCTCCAGGCCTCTGTTTCTACTTGGGTTCAGTCTCTGAGGAAATCACAGTGCTTATTCTGACAATGAGGGGATTGAATCTGTCTCTCCCTTTTTAACCTGGTTGTTGGCTTTCAACCAAACAGATATTAAACTGGAATTTACAATATGCTGAACACCTCAGGACTAAGGGTTTATACAACAGTGAATTCTTAAAATGTTTCTAGCATAAATTAAAAGTGAATTTGGCATTTACAGTCTATAAAATCACCTTTTTTGGAAGTAATCTTTACTTTGAATTAAGTATTTTAGATGCATTTCCTTGGTTTCCTTTAGGGATTCATATATTCATCTAGTTGTACTTAAAGTTATTTGCTATAAAAGGTTATTTCTATATCAAACTCCACATGCTATTTGTTTTCAGATAGAAGGGTTTTAGTTTATTTGTTACGTTAAATTAAAAAGGTTTTCTTTTTCTGCTCACTGCTTAATTTCATTGAAAATACCTTATATTATTTTAATTGTGCCATTAGATTATGGAGGCAGATTCACCCTCAGTCCTGCCTGCAGTTAATATGTGAATAGAAAGTCCCACTGTGCTGGGATACTGTGATGTTTTAATGCCAACCAGAAAATATTGGCACTCTGACCTTCAGTGTTCTTGCAGCATATGGCAAACCTGCAAATTTCCAACACACTGACAAACTTAATAAAGACCTAGGCAAAGGATAAAATAAATCGGGAAGCCAGTGTGTTTTCTATTTTAACTGCATTTTTCTTATACTGCATAACCATACAACATTTTACCATTAATAGCAATTGCACTGACTTTTAATTAACAGTGGAAAGAATTTGGAGAAAGAAAGAAAAAAAACCTAAAAAATGGAAACAAGCCAAAGGAGAAGCACAGAGGAAAGTTATGTTGTCCTCATAAAGGGAACTAATTAACATTCTATAAATTCACTAACTTAACCGTACTTTCTAAAACTAGACATAGTTTTCATTTTTGACTTCTACAATAAGAGATAAAATAATAACATTTTTACAGTGATACTGCGTTCTAAAAATGTTTATTTTACTACCAAGAATCAATATTTTGCTATTAAACCGTTATTAGGTACATGAATCATTGTATTTAAAAAGTGTTATTTAGGGACCAGGCAGTGGCACACCCAGCTGAGCACACACTTTACCATGTGCAAGGACCTAGGCTTCGGCTTCCAGGCCCTACCTGCAGAAAGAAAGTTTCATGAGCAGTCAAACAGTAGTCTAGATTATCTATCTATCTATCTATCTATCTGTCACCTATCTATCATCTATCTATAATGCATCATCTATTTATCTATCTCCCATTCCCCTCACAATTTCTCTCTGTAATATCAGATAAAAGGGAAAAAAGGCTACTGTTAGCTGTGATAAACAGTGACAACGCTGGTAGGTGGCAAAAATACATATTCATTCACTAACTTGTTAACATGTGCTTTTGTGTCATAACAATTAGAAGATCTGCTTGTAAAATATTCATGCTTATTATATTTTTAAAAAGTTTATTTATTCATGAGAGAGAGAAAGAGAAATAACCATAATATCACACAAGAACATGCTATGCTGGAGATCATACTCTGGACCATGTTTGATAGTACTGCATCATCCCCCAGTCTCCATCATTTATTATATTTTTCTGACCTCAGCATCCAATGCTGGTAAGATAGCTCACCTCAGAAGGATCCTGTTTTGTCACTCATAAAACTCAGGCTCAAGCCTGGCCCTCACTATACTGGGGGAAGCCTCAGTGTTGTGGTCTCTTCTCTCTCTCTCCCTCTCTCTCCCTCTCTCTCTGTCTCCCTGGGATGGTAAACGCTGATAATGACAGAAAAAGAAAAATTCCAGCAGTCATTATCCTAATTGCAATACAAATGTCTTTTTATTTTCCACATCTCTAGTCATTCTTCTTAGAGTTTGCATTATTGTTTCTGCAATTGGCCTCTGATCCCATTACTTCTCTATGTTAAGTGAAATGGGTAACAGAGGGGCCAGAACCTAACTTGGAGTATAGTTTCAAGACCATACCATTTCCTCAAAGATTAAGTGTGAGGAAGAAATCCATAACATGAAATTGAAAACCACAGTTAGATTTTGTCATCTGTTTAAAGTGACCAAGCAAATAATTAGTCATACATAAGGAATTAGTACAGTACATACCTCAAGGAGACCATATAAGTATTTTTTAAATTTAATTTATTTATTATTGGATAGAGACAGAGAGAAATTGAGAGGAAGGGGAGAGATAGAGAGGGAGGAGAGACAGATATCTGCAGCCCTGCTTCACTGCTCATGAAACATTGCCCCTGCAGGTGGAGACTAGGGGCTTGAATGTGGGTCCTTGTTCACTGTAACGCGAGTGTTTAACCAGGTGCACCGCCACCTGGCCTCCTTATAAATAATGTTATATTCTAAGAATTTTCAAGTGGGCTACTCTCAGTTGTATTCAATTGTATTAGGTTATAAAATATTGCATTTAAAAGGCACAGGATTCTAAAAAGAGAAGGTTGCTATCAGATGACCTCACTGGTAGGCGGAACTTAAGAAATGAAGCAAGAACAGGGTGGGGGAATCTTTGATGTTGTCTTTTTGCTTTCCAAATTCAGTGTGAACATACTAATACTGACAGAATGGGAAAACAAAGTAAAATCTTAACTGATTTGTCATATTGCACCAAAGCAAAGGATTCTGGGAAAGGAAGGAAGGAGGAGAGCTGCAGGGTTGGCTGTGGGTGGGGGAGGGTGTGTGTGTGACTTTGAGGTTCTGGTACATGATGATGGAAGGGGACCTGATCTGGGGGTGGAAGTGTTCTGAAAAAAATTAGTGTGATAAAAAATTTTACCCATATATCACACAACTATACTAAAAAATATCAAGCTCCCTCCCAATTAAATAAATAAACCATAAGATTTTTCAAGAATGGAAAAGTGCTTGTAATTGATCTTTCCATGATAGCAGAGTTTGTGCCATAACAGGAAAAAACTTGCCAAAAGGAAAAACAAACAAACAAAAAACTGAAGCAGTGAATTATTATTATTATTATTACTACCATTATTGTTATTATCTTAATTATATTTGTTTATTGCCACCAGGGTAATTTCTGGAGTTTGATAGATGATGAATCACCACTCCTCATGGCCATTTTTCTTTCTTCCTTTTGTTTACAGACAGAAATTGAGAGGGAGAATAAAGGAGAAAGAGAGGGAGAGCATGCACCTGCAGCACTGCTTCACCACTCCTGATACATTCACCAGGCAGATGGGAACTGGGGGCTTGAACTGAATCCTGAGTATGGTAAAGTTGTGTTCTGAACTAGGTGCGCTACCCAGCCCCAGCTGTTGTACAGTTTAAAGGACACTTCCCCAATATATTTCTCAAAGAATTTGAAATATTAAGCATCTAATTACTAATTGCCAATTTTTTCAAGCATTTAAAAGGTCTTCTGTGTCCTTCAAATTTCTCTTAATATGTACAGTTTTAGTGTAACTGAAGAATTAATGTGAGTGACCTTTAATTTCTCTACCTTTTCAAATACATTGTCATATTTAAGAATCCATTTATATATCAAACTTTATTAAAGTTATATTTGAGCCTAGAACAGCCTGCCTCCTTTCTGTTTTTTTAATATTAAAATTTTTAATAGTAATAATAATTGACAGAGATTATAATTTACTTTTCTGATGAGAAAGTGCTATTCTTTTTATTTTTTATTTTTATTTTTATTTTTTTATTTAATAAAGGATTAATTAACAAAACCATAAGGTAGGAGAGTTACAACTCCACACAATTCCCACCACCCAATCTCCATAACCCACCCCTCCCCTGATAGCTTTCCCATTCTCTATCCCTCTGGGAGCATGGACCCAGGGTCATTGAGGGTTGCAGAAGGTAGAAGGTCTGGCTTCTGTAATTGCTTCCCCACTGAACATGGGCGTTGACTGGTCAGTCCATACTCCCAGTCTGCCTCTCTCTTTCCCTAGTAGGGTGAGTCTCTGGGGAAGCTGAGCTCCAGGACACATTGGTGGGGTCTTCAATCCAGGGAAGCCTGGCCAGCATCCTGGTGGCATCTGGAACCTGGTGATTGAAAAGAGAGTTAACATAGGAAGCCAAACAAATTGTTGAGCAATCATGGACCCAAAGCTTGGAATAGTGGAGAGGAAGTGTTAGGGAGGTACTCACTGCAAACTCTAGTGTACTTCTGCTTTCAGGTATATATTTTGCAGTAGTTTATGGATACGTGTGCACATAAGCTCTCTCTCACAGAAACTGGTGTATATCTAGGTTATGGGACTTTGTTAGAAAGTGAACCACCTGAGATGAAATTAGAGTGTACTATAAAAGGAAAGGTCTCACCAGAGTAATGAAGCTGAAGGGTTGTCATTCCACACGTGAAGTCTCTGGACACAGTCTGAGGTGAAGCATGTTGAGGTGGCAATCGTTGCGTTAGTTAGGATATTATTTGGTATGGATTGGGAGACGCATATGGGAAAGTGGGCCCTATCCAAGGGTTCCAGGACTGTGGGAAGCAGGGGCTCTATAGTGGAGATGTGAGGCAACTGCTGTCTTAGGGTTCAAAAAGACAATCAATAGTTAATGTTATCATCACATTATTTGGTAATTAGGTTAACTTTGAAAAGTCCTTTTGTTATGGTTTGCTGTACAGTATACAGTATCTTGTATATAGCTGTGCTATTGGATGCTTCTAATCTACTTGGTCTAGGCTTTTGAGAGAGTCCGCATATCAAGTACACAGCCTATATATTAAAAAGATTCAGTTTGTGTTTTGAAAAACTTCGAGACATATAATTAATTTCCCCCCTCTCATATTAATTAACTACTGATTTATATGACTACATTTTACTAGGAGTGTACATAAACACCATTCCCACCACCAAAAGACTGTGACCCATCCCTCCCACCCACTCCCACCCCCCACTGGCCCAGGAAGCTGCATGTCTACCCCTCACCACAGGGTTTTTACTTTGGTGCCCTACTTACAATTTGGTCAGGTCCTGCTTTTAGTTTCCCTTTCAGATCTTCTTCCTCAACTTCTGTTGATGAGTGGGAGCATCCTATACTCATCTTTATCTTTCTGACTTAGTTCACATAACATAATTCCTTTTAGCTCTGTCCAAGATGGGTCAGAGAAGGTGGGTTCATTGTTCTTGATAGCTGCACCTGCCTCCTTTTTTAATTTTATTAATGACTTATTATTGCTTTACAAAAGTATTAAAGCTTATGGTTCTTCCTTTTTTTATTTTTTTGCCTCCAGGCTTATTTCTGGGGCTCAGTGCCTGCACCATGAATCCACTGCTCCTGGAGGCCATTTTTCCCCCTTTTGTTGCCCTTGTTGTTCTAGCCTTGTTGTGGTTATTATTGTTATTGTTGATGTCATTCATTGTTGGATAGGACAGAGATAGATGGAGAGAGGAGGGGAAGACAGAGAGGGGAAGAGAAAGACAGACACCTGCAGACCTGCTTCACCGCCTGTGAAGCGACACCCTTGCAGGTTGGGATCCTTACATTGGTCCTTGAGCTTTGCACCACTGTGCACTTAACCCACTGCACTATCAACTGACCATGGTTCTTCCTTTCTAAGTCACACCTATACCCATTACTACTTCTGAATCTCTCTCCTCTTTCTGGGACCTCCAATGGAATTGAAGTTTAGTGCCCTCTGGTCATCTTCCCCCTATCATTTCTCCCACTCTGGTAATATGGGCCAATATTCTTTGGGGGGTTCAGAAAGTGGGAGTTCTAGCTTCTGTAATTGCTTCTATTCTTTGGTAGGTCAATCCATACCCCCTGCCTGTTTCTATTTTTCATGGAAGTACTTGAACAGTCTCCCTTCACCACGGCTCTAAAGAAAGAAAGAAAGAAAAATGTTTGTGTGTTACTTTTTTTCACTTTTTTAAAAACCATCTTCTTTCTCATTGGGATATTGTACAGATGCAGCTGAGTTAGGCAGGACCCACAAACCACCATATTTCCATGTGAGTATTATTATTTATATATCAATCTTCTGCCTTGTTTTAAAATGACTCCTCCACCACCATATTACCCCCTCAAGGTATTGCCCATTCCTGTGTGAGCTAAAACCCTAGCAACCATTGCTACCAAGCTTTCTACCTTCCCAGCTTACCTTGTTTTCTCCACCCCCTTTTCTAGCCAATCCCGTCTGGACTTGCCACTTCCGGAATTCTCCCATAAGAACCTCTGTTGTTTGTGCTTTCTCTCTCTTTTTTCTCTTCTGTGACCTGGCCTAGAGAAGGGCTGTTGGGCATAGTTGGAGGCGGCCATTTTGCTAACTCCACGTGGCCCAAAACCGCTGTGCCCACACTCAATTCTGGGGTGCCAGCATGAATAAAGATTTGTGTTCCTGCTCCATCACAAATTCCTGCTCTCTTCTCTCCCACCCCCCGCCCCCCGCAAGGCAACCTGACAATTCCTTCCTTCCTTCCTTCCTTCCTTCCTTCCTTCCTTCCTTCCTTCCTTCTCTCTCTCTCTCTCTCTCTTCCTTCCTTCCTTCCTTCCTTCCTTCCTTCCTTCCTTCTTTCCTTCCTTCCTTCCTTCTTTCCTTCCTTTCTTTCTTCCTCCAGGATTACTGGGCGTGTGTGTGGGGGGTGTCAGTGCCTGCACTATGAATCCATTGCTCTTGGAGGCTATTTTTCTCTTTAGTTGCCCTTGTTGTTGTTTTCTTTGCTGTCATCATTGTTGGATAGGACAGAGAAATCAAGAAAGGACTGAAGACAGATGGGGGAGAGAAAGACGCCTGCAGACCTGCCTAACAGCTTGTGAAGTGACCCCCTCCTGCAGGTGGGGAGCCAGAGACTCCTATAGGGATCCTTACACCAGTCCTTGCTTTTTGTGCCATGTGAGCTTAACCCACCACCTGGCCCCCTCTTTTTTCACTTTTCCAAAGGAAGGCACACATTCAGTATCATTCTTGTTGCATAAAAATGTAGTTAATTTATTATACACTAACATTATGAACTTTTATAACTTTTATATAAGTTTAGCTGAAAAGGTCAGTTTTGGAACCCAATTAAGTTCAACTTGAACATCAATTCTCAAAAAAACAGAAGGATGATTCAATGTTATTTTGGCCTCTTATGTTTATATAATAAGGACATTATATATGGTATGGTTGACCAGAGACTGTAAATGCAGCTTGATTTTATGCACTGCTAACAAAACAGTTTGGTAGTAGTGCTCCCCTATCTGTAGAATTTTTATCTTTTTATGAAAATAGGTTTATTTTCCTAACAAATTTTTAACTGTACAATGTCCCCAACTGAAATCACATTGCTGTGTGACTGATTTCATGTAATTGAAGCTACATACACCCAGAGGCAATCTACCAGAATCCTCTATACAGTTCCAGGAAATCACTATTTAACTCTCTGCTTCTATAAATTTGATTGTATATACTTTCTATAAATGGAATCATGTGGTATTTGCTTCTGAAACAAAACAAACAAAAAAAAACTGATGAAAAATTGTATAGATATTTTTTCCTAAAATTTTACAAGTGCTCACAAGCAAATTGAAAGATATGACATATTTTAACTATCAGAGAAATGCAAATTAAAATAACAATGAGCTAGCACCTCTCATGTATGAGGAATATTAGTTGTTAAGACATAAAAGATAACACAAATTTTTGGTGAATGTGGAGAAGTTAGGACACCTGCACACTATTGGTGGGGATTTAAAACTGTGAAAACTTACAAAACAGTATAAAGGGTCCCTCCAGATTAAAAACCTGTCTCAACAATCCCACCTTTGAGTATATATTCAAAATAATTGCAGTGAAGTTCTTGGAGACATATATATGCTCACATATTTATTGTAGATCATTCACAGAAGTCAAAATATGTTCACATCCTAAATGTTTGTACTGATAGATAAACCATCACAAACACACATACACACACACACCTTTTACCACTGTAGTCTTGTAGAATTTTATTATTTGTTATTAGTTGTTAACCATTTATATATCAAACTTCATGATAGGTATGCATAGGGGAAAACATATTATGTATAGCATTTGACATTACTAACAATTTCATGGACCCACTGGTGGTCTTGGAAAGAATCCCTGAAAATATGGAAGAGTTGCGCTGTTGATGTCCCAAATAAACAAAAACAGCTGGCCATTACCTACTTCATACTTGTTTCATTTTTGCATTAGCTACTGATACTATTTCTAAAATTTACTACTCTTCATAAACTGCCTCTGCCTCGCCTCCCAAACTGAGTTTTTTTTTTTTTTTTTTCATTTTAAAGAACTGGAATCTTGAGCATATGCAATTTTGCTACTCCCTAAACAGTATTTTCTATTTATTTATTTATTTAGAAAGAATAATTCTGGAGCCATAATATTCTCATGTAGAAAAATTATCTTTACACAATTTTATTTTCTCTGTAGAGATTTCTTCAACTGCTGAGACTAAGCATGGGTTGATTGTTTTATTTATTTATTTTTACCTAAGGAATGTCCTTTAACAACACTTTTGTTTGCCCAGGGATACAATTTCTCTCCCCCCACCCCACATACACACATACTACTAACCCATTTTATTCTCTGAAGTGTTCTTTCTCTACAATGCAGGACATTGACCCTCTGCCCATACACACTGTTCCCTGCTCCCCCAGATGACTAGAGATCTGCAGTTAGCCAAGGATTTATGCATGCTTCACCAAGGATTTATGCATGTTCCCTTGTCTTGTTGTGTAAGTGAGATCACCTAATGTTTGTCTTTCCCTTTTTGACTTGTTTCACATAGCATACAGTTCCATCAAGTTGTAACAAAAGGCAAGTTTCACTCTTTCTTCAAGTTATATTTCATTGTGTATATAGATCACAGCATCTTTATTCACTTATTTGTTATTAGGCACTAGATTTCTTTCCAAATATTTACAATTGTTAATGACATTGCAATGAATATAGCTGTGGATATATTTTTCAGAGTAGTGAAATATATTTTTTTTTCCTTTCTCTTTATTTGAGGAGAATCTCTAATTTTCTCTAAGCTGGGCTCATTTACATTTCTATCAATGTTGTATAATGGTCTCTTTTTCTCCAAGTAATTGTCGATATTTGTAGTTTCTTAGTTTCTCTTTGTTTTTTCTTCACAATGAAAGAAGTGAAAATTGTTCTCCTCTTTTTTCTTCTCCTCTTTTTCCCTTCTTTCTTCCTCCCCTCTTCTTACTCTCTCTTTCCTCCTCCTTTCTATTTTTATCCTTCCTTCTGCTCCTTTTCCTCCTTCTCCTTCTTCCCTTCTCCTCCTCCTCCTATTCTTCTTTTGCTTCTTTTCAATATTGTTATTATGTTTATTTGTTCATTAGATACAGAAAACCAGAAATTGATAGGGAAAAGGGACATAGAGAGGTAGAGAGTCAGAGACACACCTACAGCAATACTTCACCACTTGCAAAGATTTTCCCTGCAGGTGGGGACTGGGGGTTTGAACCAACATCCTTGTGCATTATAACACGAGTGCTCAACCAGGTGCAACACCATCCAGTCCTGCTTCTGTTCTTCTTGTATCTTCATCTAGCAGCTTCACTGTCAAGACCAGCTTTTTCAGGTGAAAATAGAGACAGCAGGAGAGGTGGAATGAAGACACTACAGGAGCCAGACTCAACCTTAGATCCCACACACCATTAAGCAGATATATTATCAAGTTGAGCTCTTATTTCTATTCAAATTTGGATTTATTTTGTAATTGCTATGATCAGAACTTCTATTATTTTATATAAATTTAAAGTGGTGACACTAGATAGCTTTATCTTGTCCCTGATAACAGTAAAAAAGTTTTCAGTTTTGCACCATTGAACATGATGGCTTATGAAGGTAATTTGGTGTAGACTATTCAAATTTTGTCTTTTCTGTGCCAGGAGATACAATTGTGTAAAGGATTTTTTTTTTATCATGATTGACTATTGAATCTTGCCAAATGCTTTCATTACATCTCTGATATGTTCATATAATTTTACATATTTTTGTTGTGTATGACACGAATTGGTTTGAACTTGTTGAACTATATTTGCATCTCTGGTGCTATTCTCATGTGGTTATGATGTGTTATTTTTTCAGTGTGTTATTGAATTTGCTTGGATAAGGTTTTGTTATGCTTCTTTGTTTTAACTTTTCATAATACTTCACCTACTATGGAATACTCAGTAAAGGAAACTGCTGAGGCCTGACACCCTACCTTCAGGGAAAGAACTTACCTTGCTCACATTTTCGTGAGGCCAGTTTTCCTAGGCCACCAGAAATACACCATAAATCCAACCAAGACCCCATAGAAGGCTCTCAGCCTGCTGCAGGGCAGACTTTCAAGCTCCCTCAGCGAGCAGTCATACCCAGGCTGCTCCAGCTTGAGAGTTGTCCCTCTTAATCTGCCTGATCAAAATTTACTTTGTCTGCTCACCTGACTCATCTACATCTCATTTTTCCTCTCGCATTTCTAACATCCAGTGCTGGTAATCTAACCTCGGACTTCATGAATGTAAGCCCAGAGCTTGACCTATCTAGCTTCTTCCCCAAGCCTGGCTTTCTCCTTATCAATGGGATTTATAGTTAATGGTATTTGTATAGTTTCCCCATATTTGGGAGCTACTCTCTGCCCTAATACAGCTTTCTAGTCCTAGCCTCAACTCTGAAATAATCTCCCCAGATAATATTTTTAGCTCATGTACATGTTGGCTATCAGGCTCAGACAAAAAATTATTAAAGTCACAGGTCTCTTGGATTGTACCTAAAATAGACATCCTAGTTTCTTCCCACACAACTAACCTTCATTTCAGCTGTTCTATTCTTACCTTTAGGCTCCTGATTATTAAACATTTTGTTCTGCTTTATATAATACTGCTTTTTCAGCCACCAAGTTTCAGATGCTACCATGATGCCATCCTGACTTCTGTGGGCAGAAAGCCTTACCAATGTGTCTGGAACCCTGCCTCCCCAGATCCCTACCCAACTAGAGAAAGGTAGAGGCAGCCTGGGGGTATGGATCAACCTGCCAACATCCATGTTCAGTAGAGAAGCAGTTACAGAAGCCAGGTATTCCATCTTCTGCACCTCATAAGTAATTCTGGTCCATACTTCCAGAGGGGCAAAAAATAAGGAAACTTTCAATGGAGGGAATGGGACAGGAAACCCTGGTGGTATGACATTGTCCCCTTCTTATCCTACAATCTTTGTTGATCATTATTAAATAAATGGTTATTAAAGCACACACACACACAAAAAAAATAGAATCAAGAAAATTATAGTCATAATTACCTCAGTCTAATGGTTTCTTTGTCTAGTTAAAACATATCACAGGGAAAAGAAAATCCTATACTGTTTCCTCTCTCTCTAGTAAACTATTGGAAGAGCAAGGAGGGAAAATCAATGTTTGGGAGAACACCAATTTAATAATATTTGGGAAGATCTTGAGATAATGCATCAGGCAATATCTGAACTTTTCATAGATGCTATTGGTATAAGCATTTGAGCTGAGACTTGTTTTAGTGAAGACTTTAGTCTACTGATTCAGTTTCCTGACTTGTTATTGATCTGTTCAAACTCTTTACTTTTACCTGACTTACTTGAGGGAGGGTGTATAAATCAAATAATCCATTTTCTCCCTAGTTTTCTGATTTATTAGCATCAGATCACCACATTTTTTTTTTCTTAAGACCTTCCCTAGACTTATAGTATATGTTTTAATCCCCTCACCTTTCATGTTTGATCTTAGTCATTAGCACTTTTTTCACTCAGTGAGTCTGGCTCAGGAATTGTCAATTTGCTTTTAGTTTCATTGATCTTCTGGTATCATCCTTTTGAGTTCAATTCCACTTATTTGATCTGGTTTTCATTACTGATCTCCTACAGATGACTTTGGAGTTCATCTTGGTCTTCTGTTTCCAGTTATTTTAGTTGTGAAAGAAGATTATTCATTGATGTTTTTCTTTTCTTTGATCTAAAATTGAATCACTATGAATTTCCCTTTTACTACTGCTTTTTCAGTACCCTGCAACTTCTGTCTTCATTTCCATTTATTTCCAGGACTTATTTTGTCTCCTCTTTGATATAACAGTTATTCAATAAAGTATTGCTTGATCTGTATTAATCTAGATCCATTTTAGGCTTCTTCTTGTCATTGATTTCTAATTATATCCATTGTGGTATGAGGAGATGTTTACATTTCAATGCTTCTGAATTTATCACATATCTCTTATGTTTTAACATGTGATATGTCTTAATATTTACATTCAGCATTTTTGATATACTTGTCATACATATTTTCAAGATGTCCAGATGACCAAGAACTACTATTTCTTCCTTTCCTCATTCTCCTCCTCCTTTCTTCCCTTTCTCTTCTCCTTTTCAATACCAGCTGCTCTAGGCCTGCACAAGAACTCCACTTCTCCCTCCTTCCCTCCCTTCCTTCCTTCCGTCCTTCCATCCTTCCTTCTTTCCTTCATTTTTTCCTTCTCTCTCTCTCTTAACCTTTCTCTCTCTCTCTTCTTTCTAATAGAAGCAGAGAGAAAGAGAAAATGAGAGACATCTGCAGCACTGATCCACAGCATGTGAAGCTTCCCCTCTGTAGATGGGAACCTGGGACTTGACATTTTTTTGGTGTCACTGATCTCTCTATTGGTGAAAATCAGGTGTTAAAATTTCCTGTTATGATTGTTGTCAATATTTCCTTTCATGCCATTAAAAACTGGTTTGTATATTGTAATTTTCCTTCTCTTGGTGCTTATATAAATATGTACAGGAGAGTTATGTTTCTGACGCATTGGATGTTTTAATATCTTTCTCTCTCTTTGTCTTTGAGTCTCTTTTGTTTGATATAAGAACAACCTCTCTTTACCTCTTTTCAAACTCCCATGTGCCTGTACAAATATATTCTATCAATTGTCTTTTTGAACCCTAAGACAGCAGGAACCTCACATCTCCACTATAGAGCCCCTACTTCCCACAGTCCTGGAACCCTTGGATAGGGCCCACTTTCCCATATGCGTCTCCCAATCCATACCAAATAATATTGCATCCGCCGATCACAAACTAACCAACGCAACGATTGCCACCTCAACATGCTTCACCTCAGACTGTGTCCAGAGACTTCACGTGTGGAATGACAACCCTTCAGCTTCATTACTTGGGTGAGACCTTTCCTTTCATAGTATACTCTAATTCCATCTCAGGTGGTTCACTTTCTAACAAAGTTCCATAACCTAGATATACACCAGTTTCTGTGAGAGAGAGCATATGTTCACACATATCCATAAACTACTGCAAAATATATACCTGAAAGCAGAAGTACACTAGAGTTTGCAGTGAGTACCTCCCTAACACTTCCTCTCCACTATTCCAAGCTTTGGGTCCATGATTGCTCAACAATTTGTTTGGCTTCGTATGTTAACTCTCTTTTCAATCACCAGGTTCCAGATGCCACCAGGATGCTGGCCAGGCTTCCCTGGATTGAAGACCCCACCAATGTGTCCTGGAGCTCAGCTTCCCCAGAGACACACCCTACTAGGGAAAGAGAGAGGCAGACTGGGAGTATGGACCAACCAGTCAACGCCCATGTTCAGCGGGGAAGCAATTACAGAAGCCAGACCTTCTACCTTCTGCAACCCTCAATGACCCTGGGTCCATGCTCCCAGAGGGATAGAGAATGGGAAAGCTATCAGGGGAGGGGGTGGGATATGGAGATTGGGTGGTGGGAATTGTGTGGAGTTGTACCCCTCCTACCCTATGGTTTTGTTAATTAATCCTTTCTTAAATAAAAAAAATTAAAAAAAAGACTCAGTCTGTGTTTTAAGAAGTTCTAGACATATCATCAGTTTTTCACCTCTCATATTAATTAAATAGTGGTTTATATAATGTTTACACTTTAATAGAATTGTGCATAAACACCACTCCCACCACCAAAAGACTGTGTCCCATCCCCCCCACACACACTATCCACCATGCCTGGAAGCCCAATGGCCACCCTCTCCTTCACCACAGTGTTTTTACATTGGTGTCCTGCTCTCAATTTAATCAGATCCTGCTTTTAGTTTCCCTACTGGGCCATATGGAAGGTCTATGTCTACCCTTGTGAGAGTTCTCCATACTGCTCTCCAGAGAGGCTGGACCAATTTACATTCCCACCAGCAGTGTAGAAGGGTTCCTCTGTCCCCACAACCTCTCCAACATTTGTTGCTGCTGTACTTTTTGATGTATGCCATTCTCACAGGAGTGAGGTGGTATTGCAGTGTTGTCTTTATTTGCATCTCTCTGACAGTCAGCAACCTAGAACAGTTTTTCATATGTTTATTAGCCTTCTATCTCTTCTGAAGTGAATTTCTTGTTCATATCCTCTGCCCATTTTTGGATGGGGTCATTTGCTTTTTGGGGGGCTAAGTTTGCTGAGTTCTCTGTATATTTTGGTGATCAGTCTCTTGTCTGATGTTTGGCATGTGAAAATCTTCTCCCATTCTGTGAGGGGTCTCTTTGTGTGATAGTTTCTTTGGATGTGCAGAAGAATTGCTTTTTTTAATATTTATTTATTTATTCATTCCCTTTTATTTCCCTTGTAGTTGTTATTGTTGTTCTTATTGATGTCATTGTTGTTGGGTAGGGCAAAGAGAAATGAAGAGAGGAAGGGAAGAAAGAGAGGGGGAGAAAATATAGACACCTGCAGACCTGCTTCACCGCTTGTGAAGCGACTCTTCATCTTCTCTTATCCTGGATTTCTTACCTATATTCTTTACTAGAGGTTCGCTTTTCAACTGTGCTTCAATTGACATATGATAATTTCAGTCCAATTTCTGTTGTAGTTTCCCTGTGGTCTCTATTGGAGCTAAAAAACTAACAATTGTTATTTAGTCATTTTGACTCCTCCACGAACTCCAACTCCCATTTTAAAGAACTTTTCATAAGTGCTCCATTACATAATCCTATAAACCACATGTTACACGAAAACCTTACCTTATGTAATTAAATACCAAGAGATAATTCAATTTTTTTTCTGCTTCATCAGAACACCTCAGTTCCCTTATCATTTCCTAACTGCTGAATTTTTTTCTTTCCTCTGTGAACCTAGATTATATAATCAATAAGGCATTGGTGATTTATTCTTTTTAGCTGGCTCTGGAGAAAAGAAGGAGAAGAAGAAAAACTTATTTACTCCCATTGTGGGTTATCATTTCCCATAATTTGAACAAATATACCCTAAGGAGTCTGCTTTCATGTTCTGTGTGACTCTTCAGGCATCAAATCATCTGTAAACCATCTTCACATATGGCATTATGCAATATTTAATGATGACTGAAATGGAAGTTTGAACTGAGCTGTTCCATTAATCCACTATGTTGGCTCAGGGGCATGCTGAGTATCACCCCAGTGACAGCAACAACTTGTTTCTTTCTTTATTTTTCATAGATAACAATATATATAAAGAATTTTTGTACTAAACAATTGTTGTATTCATGTTCTTTTGAAGAGAAGACCTAACCATCTCTCACAATTCCTCTTTTTTTTTTATTTACTCCTCTTCAAACTAAATTAGCATTTTTTTTTAATCTAAGAACATTAATCTTTGAAGGGCATTGGTAATAGTGTCACTAGACGTGGTATTGTTAAGAATAAAAGTACAGCACTTTTGATTACTACACTCCTTTTTTTTAGTACCACCTTGATTTTCTTTTTTTAATTTTTAAAATATTTTTTAATATTTATTTATTTATTCCCTTTTATTGCCCTTGTTGTTTTATTGTAGTTATTGTTGTTGTTGGATAGGAAGAGAGAAATTGAGAGAGGAGGAGTGTCGGGGTCTCTGGTGGGTTGATCTCCAGGGGAAAGGTAACGGACCGGTTCTTTCTCGTGAACAACAATAGCTAGCAAAGGGCCAAGGAGAGGCAGAAGCCAAGCAGTTAAAGGACAAGAAAGCCAAGAGTTAATATTGGAAGGGGAAAAGGAATTCTTAATATCACGGCTGAGTTTGTGCAAGGTATCAACATTTTGTTCTATAAATTGAGTTTCATTTATGAAAAACAATATTCTTCCTGCAATGCTAGACAAAGGTCACACTGTTCTGCATAAATCAAGTCCAAACCATGGTGGTTCTGGAGTACCACCTTAGCAGGGAGTTTATTTGTCTCTGGAGAGGCTCCAAGCTGTCAGAGGTGAAGTCAAATGGACGGTTGAAGTTGATTTTCAATGAGTTCAGCAGCATAAAGAGATTGTCCCAAAGCTTCACTGGCAATTCCAAGGGAAGCCGTTAATCCTATTCCAACAATCAGAGGGAGAAAAATGGCAGGCCTGGTCCTCCGGTGGGTTGCCATCACCAGCTGATGAAATTCTTCTTCTTCATAGAGGGTCAGCTGTGGAACAAGAGAAACTAGGAAACAATGACCAGGTAGAGAAGAACTGACACAAAAATATAGGGTGGTGTTGCACCAAAACACAAACAGAGGATGTGCATACACATTAAAAGTCAAGGTGAGGTTTCTTGAACATTGAGGAACATTGGGAGTAAAAGAAGAGGTCAATAAACATGTAAGGATGAAGTCAGAGCCAATGGCTTCTGTGTAGAGAGGAATTGAAGTCAGAGGTGGTAGGTCAGAAGAAAGAGAAGACTTGGGTAGGCTGGTGAGGTGGGCTGGAATATATACTGGCATGGTGTCCTTTATGGTAAGGACTTGCCAACAGGGAATGTGGATTTTGCAAGAGCAATAATGACATTCACCATAATAAAAGGAAAACAAACATAGACACCCAGTGTTGAAAAAAGAAAAAAATATGTCTCTATTTGTTGGTATGCTTCTAATTCTGCTTCTAAAAACTCCTTCTGTTTCATTTGGTTTAATCCACCCTGCTTAACACTATTCTGTTTACATAACTAAGCACCAGCATGCCTGCATGGCATTGGTTTAATCCCCATTGGTTCATGATGTTTTTTTTCTCCGCCCCCTCTTGTAGTACACCCTGATTTGCACCAATCACTTTTCGCCCCACCCTCTCTGCGTCACATCCTGTTTCCACCCTACTGGGCGAGTATATATATATATAGGATTGTGTTTTTATTTTAGTTTAGTTTAGCTTAGTTTGGCTGTAGATTGTGCTGCGTTCTGCATGAATAAAGAGATACTGTGTACAATCCAGCCATGAGTCCCTGGTTGTCTGTCTCCACCCACTAAGCCAGCCCGACATCTATGACTGGAAGAGTGGGTGGCTTTGCCAATGAGATATAATAGATGGACAATTTGAATTTTTGTAAATATTAAGAAGATTTAGTATAGTTACTTCATTGACACTTTAGCCAACTGAATATTGGGGGGTGCATTCCCCTTCTTTTTTTATGTAATTGAACTTAAGGGTTATAGTATAGGGAGTACTGTAATGAGAGTAATGTTCTAAAGGGAAAAAAATACATGGAATGGATATGTCTATTAAAGAAAAACAGGAGAGCATATGGCTCATAAGGTTTTTGAGCTTTTTCCTGTTTGATCTGTAGCCCACATAAATTTAGAAAAAGTACCAATTGAGAAAAAAAAAATGTTTTTGTTTACCAAACATGGGCAGGTGAGTTACATCAATCTGCCAGAGAGCATTGGCTTTTATGCCAAGGGGATTAATCTTGAAAGTCTGAATAGCATAATCTTAACTAAACAAAGCATGAACCAGTAAAGTACTCTCACTATGGCAGGTCAAGCATTAAAATTTTAAGAGGCTTGTAAAAAAATGAGAGAAAAATTTTAGGATATGAGTGACTTTAGGAGTCATCACACACCCATTAATAAAAAAAAATAAAAATTTTTAGTTTTAAATCTTACCATATGAGGTTCTTCATGTGGAGACTGTACCTGTACTAGAATTGATGATTCAATGGTTAAAATTGGCTAATGTACCTTCATATGATTTTAGAATGCTCTTTGTTTATAAAATATACCAGTATATTATAAAAAGTCTTGAGATATGAGGTCTGAGCATGCAGCAGGTCTCCCCGGTGTCTTTTACTTTGTGTAGTCCCCTGTCACGAGCAAGAAAGAACTGGCCCGTTACCTTTCCCCTGGAGATCACCCCACCAGAGACCCCAACAGAGGAGAAGACAGAGAGGGGAGAGAAAGACAGACACCTGCAGACCTGCTTCACCACTTGTGAAGCAACTCCCCTGCAGGTGGGGAGCCAGGGGCTCAAGCCCTTGTCCTTATGCTTTCCACCACATGTGCTTAACCTGCTTCACTACCGCTCAACTCCCACTACCTTGTTTTTCTATACCATGTAGCTAGTAGTATTTGATTTGACATTTTTGTCACTATCTCTAGTATAATTTACAATTTTATTATATTATAATAAAATGTAAAATAAAATTAAATGTAATTTATTTAACCTACATTTTCTAGTTGGTGGACCAGTAGAATAACAAGAACTCTATCTATCTATGAAGTATCTGATTTTTGGTCTTAAACTCACTAGCAACCTCTCTAGGTTGCCAAGGGAATCATGTGGAGTGTTCTCCCTTTCCTGACTATTACTAATTGCAGTAGCAACTGAAATTCTGGAGTAAATGTTGTGGCCAATTGGACCAAAGCACAGGTGCCTGTCTATTTGGGAGGCAACAGTACCAGGAGAGCTTTTCTCTCTAGTAACATTAGGCATCAGCAACTTGTTTCTAACTTGAATTCAGAAATGCTGCCTGATCCCTTTTGGAGTCTACCTTCATCAGCTAAAAGAAAGAATGTTGCTCATTAAGCCTTTGTTTTTATTTCTCTTTTTTTATTTATGAACTTGTTTCCATTTCACATGCTATTATTTGTAAAAGTTTAGAAAACATTTATGGCAGCCTAGGTTTCTAAGTAGGCATCCTTTCTGATTAACTCTGGAGACTGCCTCTTTCCAGCATTCCACTTTAGGCAGCTCTACTTCCAGATTTAATCTCAACTTTTACATGTTAAAAATTCAGTAGTAAGAACTAAGTTTATAAATGTCCTTATTTTTGGTGTACTGGCATAATGTCTGGAACAAACAGAAAAAAGTAGGTTGCTTATATATTATAATGACAGTATATTATTATATTTTGTTGCTTATATATTATACTGACAATATGTCATTTTCCTGTTCTTTAACCCTCTAGGAGTATGGACCCAAGGTCATTGTGGTAAGCAGAAGGTGGAAGGTCTGGCTTCAGTAATTGCTTCCCTCTGAACATGGGTGTTGACAGGTCTATCTACACTCCCAGCCTGCCTCTCTCTTTCCCTAGTGGGGCAGGGTTCTGGGGAAGTAGAGCTTCAGGACACATTGGTGGGGTTTTCTGTCTAGGGAAGTCTGGTTGGCATCATGCTAGTATCTGGAACCTGGTGGCTGAAAAGAGAGTTAACATATAAAGACAAACAAATTATTGACTAGTCATGAACCTAAAGGCTGGAATAGTGCACATGAAGAGTTGGGGGTGGGGTGCCTTCATTCTGTAGATAGCTAGTAGGTATATTTTACTTATATTCCAAAGGGCCTGTGGCTATACTATTTTTGTATGTGTATGTGTTTTCCCTGAGCATGAAATCTGATATGCAGGTGCATCCTCCAAGTTATTTTCTGGGGAGATGATGTCATGGCTAGAAAAAGGACCAGAAAGCTGGATCAGGGAAGAAAGTAGCTCCTGAATATGGAAAAGGTGTATAAATATTGTTGACTGTAAATCCCATCGATTTGATGTGATCTGGGACTCATATTCAGGTTAAGAGCCTATGTGACCTCTGCATCCCTATAGATCTGAGCTCACATTCTGTGGTCATGAGTAGGAATGTTCCAAGCTGCCCTAATATCAGGAAAATCTGAAAATGTATACCCAGGTAAGAACTTGCATTTGACATTGGTGGTAATTCTATGCCTAATGGCCAAATCATGGGAGCAATGGAGGTATGCTTATAGGTAGGAATGGCTAACTTTTTAAAACTATAGTACATGATCATATTGCTTATTATTTAAGGTAAACTTAAAATTGATAAAAGTAAATTGCTATTATGTCATTGAGAAGATACAGTAGTAAACTTAAATTAATATTACTAAGTGAAAGACAATCTGAAAAGATAGCACACTCTATTTCTCCATCAATGTGAAATTTGAAAAAGGTAATATTATGAATACATTAAAAGAGAAAAATTGGTCAAGGATTTGGAGCAGGAGGAACATGAACATACAAAAACAATATGTAAAGCAATGCAAGTATTCTGACAGATGCCATAAATATAAGGGGTGAGGGGGTCAGGCCCCCTGAGATAAGCTGATAACCCTAGAGATAAAATAATAATAACAATAATAATAATAGAAAATAAGGCTACTGGGAACAGTGTGTTTGTCATGTAGGCACCAAATCCCAGAGATAACCCTGGTGCCAAAAAAAAAAAAAATCAATACATATCATATATATTTTATGTGAATATGTAAATATAGATGTCAAGCTAACCCCCATAGATTCATAGAATGTACAGTAACAACAAGGAGAAGTAATATCAGTTATGAATTTGGTGTGACTATATTGTACTGATAGATTATCATTTAGAAGAACTTGTATCACAGGGAAAGCTCTGCATGGGGGCCAAGTGTATAGGGTATTTTTAGACCTTCACCTCACTTTTGCTTTGAATCTAAAACTATTCAAGAAAGTAAAGTTTAAAAAGTTGCATGACCTTCAATAAGGATCTGCTTTACAAGATGATTAAGTTGTTCAGATCTTTCATCTTCTTATAGCTCTAAGCATAATTTTTTCAGATGGAAAAAGAGGCATAGAGAGAGAGAGAGAAAAGAAAAAAAAAGGATCACAGCACCAAAGCTTCCTCCAGGAGGTGGGGGCTGGGTTTGAACAAGGGTCACATGCATAACTAAGCAGGTATAATTATCTAGGTGAACAGGCTCTGTACTTTCTATTTTCTACCTTACAACTTCATCACTCAACATGTTTCACTTTGATATTATACCTTTAGTTTCTTTTTATACACATTAGCTTAAACATTTTAATGTGACTTTATTAATTTATGAGTTCAATCTTCTGCATTTATGTCTCATGATCTTTATTTTACAAAACATTTTATAAAACATTTTACTGTTCTTAATGTAGCTACAGAGCCATTCATTTCCTTTCTTTTTAAAAAAAATATTATTTATGACATGGAAACACTGATAAGACCATAGAATAAGAGGGGTACAATTCCACACAATTCCCACCACCAGAACTCTGTATCTCATTCCTTCCCCTGATAGTTGTTCTATTCTTTAACCCTCTGGGAGTACAGACCCAGGGTCATTAAGGGGTGCAGAAGGTGGAAGGTCTGGTTTCTGTAATTGCTTCTCCACTGAACATGGACGTTGACAGGTCGATCTATACTCTCAGTCTGTCTCTCTCTTTCTCTAGTGGGGCAGGACTCTGGGGAAGCAGGGCTCTAGGACCCACTGGTGGGATCACCTGGCTAGGGGTGTCTGGTTGGCATCATGGCAGCATCTGGAACCTGGTGGCTGAAGAAGAATTAAGATATAAAGCAGAATAAACTGTTGACTAATCATGAACCTAAAACCTGGAATTTTGCAGATAAAGATTTTAGGGTCTCCATTTTGGAAATAGCTAGTAGGTCTATTTTAGGTATATTCCAAGAGGCCCATGACTTTATTAGTTTTACATGAGCCTGAAATCTGATATGCAGGTGGATCCAAGTTATTGTCTGGGGAGATGATGTCATGGCTGGAAAAAGGGCTAGAAAACTGCATCAGAGAAGAGAGTAGCTCCCAAATATGGGAGAAGTATGTAAATATTGTGCTATAGTGCATTCTCTTTCTCTCCCTGTCTCTATATCTCTGTCTCTCTCTCTGTGTCTCTCCCTCCTCTCTCAATTTCTATCTGTTTTTATTAGAAAGAAAACAAACTACTTCCTCCAAGAAAGAAACTAGGAGTTTAGAGCCACCTCTCTGAAGCATTCTCAGGTGCTAGAACAATGAGTCTTTCATTCCTAAAGTGGGATCTTAGAAACTCATTTCCTGGACTGCTTAAAATCCTGCTGGAATTTTCTGTTGTTGGTGGCTTTCTATCATCACAATGAATTATGTGATAGTTCCTTTACTTCTTTGGAATCACAGAACAAAGATTCCGCTCTGTTCTGGCTTCTACTGTCACTGTTGAGAAAATACCAGTCTGTTTTATTCCAGATGATATACTGATTTACTTTGCGTCTCTGGCTATTTGTAACATCTTACTTTCCCTCTTTCTCAGCAAAGTCTTTTTTTTATGTGTGTGTTTCTCAATGACATTATCACATTTTCAGGCAGGGAAATCTTTTCTCTATCTTACAAGGAACTTTGTTGGTTTTTCTAGATGGAGAATTTGTACCTCTCCCTCCTCAACTTTTTCATCATTACAGGAACATTTAAGCCATTAGCTCCTCTTGTTTTACCTACTGTCATATGTTGTCTCTTTGTTATAGCTCTGCAGAACTTTATGCTGAGTGAAGCTCTATCTTGATTCAGCTTATAATGCCTTCATATTCTCTTTAACTTTGTTTCCCTGAATTGAATTTTTTGCATAGTGTATTTAGCTCAAAGACCTTTTCATTAATTTCTCTTCATTTGTATTTAATAGTTGTTTAATCATCTATAGAAATTTTAATTTAAATTACTATAGTGGTTGTTTCTAAAAGTTCAACTGCAATGATGATTTGCTTCATCTCATATACTATTAAGTTTTCCTTGTTTGGTTTGCAAAAAGCTATATATTTTAAAAAATTTTATTAGTGATTTAATATTGATTTGGAAAATGCAAGGTAACAGGGGTAAAATTGTCATGGTTCCCACCAGCAAAGTTCTGAATCCTCATTCCTTCCATTGGAAGCTTCAGCAGTTCTCCTAAGGTTGCAGATATGGGTTAGCTATTATTTCTACAGCTCTCTATATTTACATATATTTGCCCATTTTCTTTTTCATATAACCTCATCTTCTCTTCCTTTCCAAGTCACAAATACATCTATTAATACATCCAAATATAACTCCCCTTTTCCTCTTCCCACTTCGAGTCCTGATAGAGTTCAGAGCCCTCTGGTCATCTTATCCTTATCATCTCTCCTCCACTGAGATTATGGATAAAATTATTTGGGGGTGCAGAAGGTGGGAGTTCTGGCTTTGGCAATTGCTTCTCCATTGACATGGATAGGTTCACACATACCTCTGGTCTGTTTCTATCTTTCCCTAGTGGAGTAGGGCTTTGGAGAGGTGAGGTTCAAGGACATATTGGTAAGGTCATCTTCCCAGGGTATTCAGGATGACATCATGGTAGCCTCTGCAACTTGGTGACTAGAAGGTGGCAAGATACAAAGTGGGACAAAATGGTTAGTGAACAGGAACCAAAAAGTAGCAACAGAGCAGATGAGAATAAGGATCTCAGGGTAGAAAAATCTAGGAAGTCCATTTTAGGCATGTTTCTAGGGGCCCACGACAATTGAAGTTTTTGCTTGAGTTTGATAATTAACATAGAGTTGGATAAAAATATTATCTGAGAAGATGGTTTTAGAATAGGTGTTAGAATAGGAAAAAAAGGCTAGAAAATTCGACTAAAGCATAGAGTAGCTCCCAATCTTGAACAAAATCTGTGAATAAAATTAACTGTTTACTCCATCCACCTGAGCCAGGGCCCCATGTCAATTCATATTTAGCACAAGAACCTGTGTAACATATGAGTTCCTGTCAGTCTGAGCTCAGAGTCCAGGGTCTCTCTCTGCTGCCAGAGGAGAAAGACAGGAGAGCACATGTTTGCCCGCTTGTGAATAAAGATATAAAGCTTCTCTGCCCAGCTGTGTGTCTCTGGTCGTCTCTGTCTGCCACCGTGAAGCTAGCCCAGCCGGCTGGAACCTCCGAACATAAATGACAAATGGCGCCCACCTGGACCTGACCTGCGCATCTCTCAGATAAGTGAAGACAATTTGGCTACCTATGCATTATGGCCTTCTCTTCTGCTTGTGAAGAGATCTCCAAAGGCCTCCGCCCTTTCTTCATGAGACTGTTTCGCTGTTTCTGGAACATTTATCTCTGGACCACTCTGTGGTTTCTGCCCAACGCCAGCTGCAGGAGCCCAACGCCAGCCCGCATGAGCCCAACGCCACCCCGCATGAGCCGGCTTTCCGCCGCACGGTGCAGGGCATTGGGTGCGGGCTCCCTCCACGCTGCTCAGCCGCTGGGAGCAGGACAGCAGACATGGCAGGACCATGGGGCAGGGCTGCGGCGGCCTATCATGGCCGCCACCCTGGGGCACCTCGGCCCACGCCTTCTGCATGGCTGGCCCGCCCGCCCTCGTGCTATGAAGTCTGGACAGATCTCAGACCACCCGGAGACCGCGAGCTCCCTGCAGAAACTGGGACCCCTGGCCCAGATCTCCAGCTTGGGTCTGAAGGCAGACAAGCTAGAACACGCAGAGATTCATCCAGAGATCGCAACCTACAATTCCTAGAAGTGGAGCTGCACGGGAATGGAGCTGCGCGGGAAGCCGCCTCCCAATGGTGAACCCCCCCCCAACGATTAAGACAGTACAGATATAAATTCGTGTTTAAAATGACATGTCTTCGCAACAAAGGTTTCTCTCCTTGTGTATTAAAGAACATGTTTACGTGTGTGTTTAAAGTTTGGTAACATTAACTTTAAGGTTAAAAATATAACTTTAAGGTTATATTCTTACCAGACAGAGTTAAAGGAAAAAGGTTTTCAACGTAATTCTCATAAAGATAAAATTAACTTACATTTAAAGTCTGAGGTAAAAAATTAGTTTAAATATCAATATATTTTAACCAAGTTGGTCTAAACAAAACCTGCGCACACCTAGGGTGTGTCTCCATCTTGAATGGGTGTAACAAAAGGTTAAATAGACTTGTTGATATGTAAAACTCTTAATTACCTTCTCTATTAGAAATGGTAGATTACACAGTGGCTATGCTAATGATTCTCATGCCTGAGGTTTTCTTTCCTTGATTCTTATGTCTACCTTTTCACATTCTATTGTTTAAACTTTAAACAACCTTAAAATCATTCTAAAAAAGACTTCTAATTGTAATAGAGTTATCAATTGTGATAAGCTTCTGACCTGCTACAAGTTTTGTTTCATAAGTAAGTGAATTGCAGCTCTCAAGTTCTCTGCAGAAAATCAGAATTCTGATGGCTGACATTCCCCATCAAGATAGACATACAACAATTCACCCCCTGGCAGTACTTTGGTGGACATTTGCTTTGGACTTCTATCGGACTCACTGGTACACCTCAGATACTTTGCACAAAACTAGCAGCTTCCCTTATGCTGCTGGGTTTCTCAAAGACTGACTGCAGCCATGCCTTGGGACTCTAGGCCTCACCCTCCCCCCATGCTAGAAAATGCCCATCGAGGCAAGTACGCCCCCCAGAGGCAGGAAATGTTTTTTTAAGCTGATAAAGTTTTGCCAAGAGGCAAAAAATGGCCCCTCAGGCCTTCCCTTGGCAGCACACTTGTTCTTGTTACTCGCTTACATGTCTCTCCATGTTTGTGCCAGTTTCTTTTTTGAAAATGCCTGTATGATATAGGTTTCGGTTCACCCCACACCCCTGATACTGTAGTCATTTAGTTAAAAAGAAAAGGGGGAATTGTTGTATGCTTTACATTGGTTTGGTCTAGCTCTCCCCCCGCCAGAAAAATTGGTTTGGCCCCTGCTAGTTACGCTGGCCCGCTTGTCCCTGCCCCAAGGGAACCCCTACAGAGTTCCAGAGTTCTTGGCGCTGCCATGTGAGGAGAAGGATGAAGGAGAGTTCTGTGTGGTGGTTAGTTTAAGGGTCTCTCTCTGCCACCAGAGGAGAAAGACAGGAGAGCACATGTTTGCCTGCTCATGAATAAAGATATAAAGCTTCTCTGCCCAGCCGTGTGTCTCTGGTCGTCTCTGTCTGCCACCGCAAAGCTAGCCCGGCTGGCTGGAGCCTCTGAACATTAACAACAATGGGTTTGGTTCTTAAAAGCTTCTGTGTTACTTCTCAGATTTTTGGATTTATTTGAGGTCTAGGCACATCTTGTCTGTTTGGAATCTCAAGCCTACCCAACCAGGACCCCAACCGATGGGGTGGCCTGATGGTGACTAGAGAGTCACCCTTAAAGTATGCCAGTCTCTTGCCCTTATTCAGCTTTTGTAGTCCTTACTTTGATAAGGTTAGCTTTGGAGTGAGTGAGGAAAATGTAATAGGAAGTAGGTGAGGAGGGTACCTAAGTCTAAATAGACACTATTTTATTATGAACTTTATGATGTTCTTTTAGGTCTTTCTACTTGCTTGCTGCATATACTAACACATTGCAGACTATTGTGCACTTTTGATTTTATGTATATATTTTGCTCTAATTTATGGATACATGTAAACATATGCCCTATCTCATGGGACCTGGACTATCCCATATTTGGGAGCTACTCTCTTCCAGGATCCAACTTTCTGGTCCTTTTTCCAGCCATGACATCATCTCCCCAGACAATAACTTGGGTTCATCTTCATATCAGATGTCAGACTCAGGAAAAAAAAAAAAAAAACTAATGTAGTCATGGGCCCTTTGGAATATAACTAAAATAGGCCTACTAACTATCTACAAAATGGAGACCTCCCATATCTTCATCTGCATTTTATTACAGCCCTTAGGTTCATGATTGGTCAGCAATTTGTTTGGCTTTATATGTTAACTTTCCTTTCATACACCAGGTTCTAGATGATACCATGAGGCTAACTGGACTTCCTTGAGCAGACAACCCCACCAATGTGTCCTGGAGTCCTGCTTCTGCAGAGCCCTACCCCACTAGAGAAAGAGAGAGTCAGCCTAGGAGTACAGATTGACCTATCAATGCCCACGTTCAGCGGGAAGCAATTACTGAAGCCAGAGCTTCCACCTTCTGCACCCCATAATGTCCTTTGGTCCATGCTCCCAGAGGGATAAAGAATAAGAAAGATATCAGGGGAAGGGATGGGATACAGAGTTCTGATGGTAGGAATTGTGTGGAGTTGTACCCCTTTTATCCTATGGGTTTTGTCAGTGTTTCCTTTTTAGTTATAATAATTATATATATAAAAAAAACAAAACAACAGTAACTGGCCAGGGGAAGAGAAATTCAAAATATATGAATGATGATTAATAGTTTGGGGGGGGGGGAAGGCATCGAAAAATGAGAGAGAGAGAGAGAGAGAGAGAGAGAGAGAATATTTAAATGTCAACAGACATTTTAAAACTCCAGAAAAGTTGGATTTTTTATCAATCCAAAGTTGCCTGTTGTGTTTTGTAAATGGATTTTGTTTTCATTTACCTTTTAATTGTATACAATTTGATTTGATAGCTGAAGGTGAGTAGCTAAGTTTCACAGATAAGAAATTATTTTTCCAAATAAGATTCTGCAATGTCAGATTCATTATAAAATTAAATACTATCATGAGAAACATGGAATAAATACTTTTCAGCTCAAATGGGAGTAACTGATAATCAATTACTAACATAAAATCTTCATCAATTATGAACAAGTTATAGTAGTAGGTCCTTTGCAGATATTACCAAAATTAAATCCTCTCCACAAATCCATGAGGTAAATATTATGACTCCTAGAAGCACATTGTAACAGATTTCATTCTCTTAGTTTATGTACCTCCTATGATTCAGAATTAGGTTTTGGTGAATTAGAAATATGGTATGGTAGTAAGATTTCAAATGAGACCCTCTCCCAAGGGAATATTATAAAATAATAATTTCTTAATGAGATTCTCTGGGATTCTTTTTGACTGATTGGGTATTACAATAGAGGATATGAATAAATTTTAATAACAGATTCATGAGATGATCTTAGTGTCTGTAGAGAGAAATAGAGGAGGAAGGTGATTTGCAGAATAAAACTCTCAATGGGGAACAAGCAAATCATGAAATAGGCCAATAGATTGAGTTTTGCTTTTACTTTTCTTTCTTCCCTTTTCCCCACTGTATGGCATGCAATGTGATCAAATATCCTCTTGGTATCCCTAACACATTAACAGTCTTTGATGATGCAACGCAAAGTTGGGTTCTATTTGCAGGTAGGAGAGTATCAACTGATATTTAGTGAATTCTTATTCTTACCTAAATTTATGCTTACTTGTATTATTCAAGAATTATTACTTTTTTAATTTTCCTCATTTTGTTGCTATTTATTTATTTATTTTTGGGTAAAGACAAAGAGACATTGAAAGGGAAAAGAAGATAGAAAGGGAGAGAGAGAAAGACTCTGTTTCAAAACTCATGAAGACTTGCCCACATCCCACAGGTGGGGGCAGGGACCTTCAACCTAGGTTTTTGTTTTTTTTGACAGTCTATAAGGTGTACCACTGCCTAGTCCCCACAATGATTTTGACATACTTCAAGTAGTGTCATGTTAGATAATGAATGTAATTCTTTGTTATTTCCTCACTTGCTCAAGTTTACTGATTTGTGGATGGTTTGTGGGGTTGTGAACAATACTAGACGGTGAAAACTGTGAGCTGATATTTACAATAGTTAAATATTTTAATGAACATTGTCAGTGGTGCACTTAATTGAGTGCATGCATTAGAGTGCACAAGGACCTGGGTTCAAGACCCCTGCCTCTGCCTACAAGGTGAAAGTTTCACAAAAGGTAGTGTTGCAGGACTCTTTCCTCTCTCTCTCTCTCTCTCTCTCTCTCTCTCTCTCTCTCTTTCACCAACAAGCAGAGAGACACTGAGAGAGGAGGGAGATAGAAACCTGAAGACCTGTTTCTCCCTTTGTGAAGCTTCTCTGCTGTAGGTGGAGAGCTGGGGGCTCAAACTCAGATCCTTGCTCTTAGTACTATGTGTACTTAATTGGGTGCACCACCGCCTGGCCTCTATAGAGCAAGCACTTTATCATGTAATAAGACTCAAATTCCCAGACAATACCATAGGGACAACTGCACAGGGGAAGTTTCACAGTGGTGGAGTGGTGCTACGATCTATTTCTCCCCCTCTCCATCTGGAAAAAGAAAAAGAAAGGAAAGGAGAGTAGAGGAGAGAAGAGATAAGAAGAGAAAAGGAAAAAACAAGAGTACAAGTATGAGCTAAGCCCTGATAGAAAGAAAAAAAAAGAATTTGGGAGTCTGGAGGTAGCACACTGGGATATAATACAAGCTCAAAGATCCTGGTTCGAGTCCCAGCTCCCTACCTGCAGTGGGGGTGGGGGGCCACCCTACAAGCAGTCAAGCAGGTCTGCAGGTTTCTGTCTTTCATCTTCACTGTCTTCCCCTCCTCTCTCAATTTTTCTCTGTCCTATCTCAGCAACACCAATAACAACAATGGAAAGAAGATGGCCACCAGGAGTAGTGGATTCGTGGTGCAGTCACTGAGCCCCAGCGATAACCCTGGGGGAAAAAAAAAGTAGAATTAAGTGGCCAGGTAGTAGCACAACTGGTTGAGCAAGCATGATAAAATGCACAAGGATTCAGGTTTGATCCCCTAGTACCCACCTGCAAGGGGAAAGCTTTTCGAATAGTGAAGCAGTGTTGCAGGCATTTTGTGTCTCTCTTCTTCCCTATCACCCCCTTGCCTCTTGTTTCTGGCTGTTATTATACAGTAAATAAAGATAATAAAAAAAATTTTAAATGGGAGTCGGCGGTAGAGTAGCAGGTTAAGCGCAGATGGCACAAAGTGCAAGGACCAGGATCCCGGTTAAAGCCCCCTGCTCCCCACCTGCAGGGGAGTTGCTTCACAAGTGGTGAAGCAGGTCTACAGGTGTCATCTATCCTTCTCTCCACCTCTCTGTCTTCCCCTCCTCTATCCATTTCTCTCTCTCCTATCCAATAACAACAATAATAACTACAATAATAAAAACAACATGGACAACAAAAATAAATAAATAAATATTTTAAAAAATTAAAACAAGAAAAAACAGAATATCTAGATATAGATGCTTAGTAAATTATGGTGGTATGCAACTTATTTTTATCTCTGTGTAGGTGATAATATTGTTGTACAAGTAAATGCATATATAGGCACAAAGTTTTAGTGATTTTAGAAGTTATACAGTATATAGCTCTTGGTAATTGTTCCAATGTCTTCAAGGACAAGACAAAAATATATTTTTTATTTTGTTCCATTCTACTTTTTAAAATTCTTTAATATTTATTTACTTTTGGTTGCCCTTTTATATTGTTGTTGTAGTTTTGGGTGTTGTTATTGATGTCATCATTGTTGGATAGGACAGAAAGAAGTGGAGAGAGGAGGGGAAGACAGAGAGGGGGAGAGAAAGAAAGAAAGACCTGCAGACCTGCTGCCCTGCCTGTGAAGCCACTAGAAAAAGATTGGTTTTGAAATAAGTGTAGCCTGCAATATTCCTCAGATGTGAACATGTGAACATGAGCTATAAGCTCAGACCACAGACCAATAGGGACTTAGAGGTTACATAGGCTCAGGTGATCATATATATATATATATATATATATATATATATATATATATATATATATATATATATGGAGGTAAATAGTTAATTTTAGCCACATATTTTTTTTTTATAAGAATGGGAGCTACTTCCTGCCCTAATTCAACTTTCTAGTCCTTTTATCTACTCTGACACCATTTTCTCAGACAATAATCTTATCCAGCCTCAGGCTAGCTACCAAACTTAATCAAAACTAACACAGTTGTATGCCCCCAGAAACATGCCTAAAATGGTTTTCCTAGTTTTCTTCTACCCTAAAATCCCTAATCTCATCTGCTCTGATCCTACTTTCCAGTTCCTGTACATTAACTATCTTGTCTCAATTTAGGTCATGCTAGCTTCCAGACACCAAGTTACAGATGCTACCATGACTCCATCCTGATTTCTCTGGGAAGATGACCTCACCAATGTGTCCTGTACCCTCACATCTCCAGAGCTCTGGTTCACTAGGGAAAGATAGAAACAGGCTGGGGGTATCAATAAATCTGTTAAGACCCATGCTCAGTGGAGAAGCATCTACAGAAGCCAGAACTCCTACCTTCTGCTCCCCATAAATAGCCTTGATCCATACTCCCAGAGGAAGAGAAGTGATAGGATGAAGAAAAGAGGACTTTGCACTCCAGCTCCATCAGTACCGAGAAAGAGAGAGAGAGAGAGAGAAGGAAAAGGAGAGGGACATATGGAGGTAGTTATGATGTCATGAGTCATGGCTTAGAGGGAAGGAGAGGATCAGAAAAAGAAGGGGCAACTATGTATAAATGTGGGGCACATAGTTGTAGAGAAGATGGTTGGCCCATGTCTACAACCTTAGGGGAACTGTGGTGGACAACAGTGGGGAGAGTGAAAATTCAGAACTATGGTGGTAGGAATGGTGTATATTCAATCCACTGTTGAAATGTAATTCTGTAATATATTAAATTGAAAAGCTTCTGCACAGCCAAAGAAACTATTAAACAAACAAAGAATGGGAGAAGATCTTCACATGCCATACATCAGACAGGAGATTAATCACCAAAATATACAAAGAGCTCAGCAAACTTAGCACCAAAAAAGAAAATGACCCCATCCATAAATGGGCAGAGGATATGAACAGAACATTCACTCCAGAGGATATCCAAAAGGCTAACAAACATATGAAAAACTGCTCCAGGTTGCTGATTATCAGAGAATTGCAAATAATGAGAATATTGAGATACCACCTCACTCCTGTAAAAATGGCATACATCAAAAAAGACAGCAGTGACAAATTCTGGAGAGACTGTGGGAACAGAGGAACCCTTTTGTAGTGCTGGTGGGAATGTAAATTGGTCCAGCGTCTCTGGAGAGCAGTCTGGAGAACTCTCACAAGGCTAGACATGAACTTTCCATATGACGCAGTAATTCATCTCCTGGGGATATACCCCAAGGACTCCATAACATCCAACCTATGTTCATAGTAGCACAATTCATAATAGCTAAAACCTGGAAGCAACCCAGCTGCCCAACAACAGATGAGTGGCTGAGAATGCTGTAGTATATATACACAATGAAATACTATGCAGCTACTAAGAACAATGAACTCAACTTCTCTGACCCATCTTGGTCAGAGCTAGAAGGAATTATGTTAAGTGAGTTAAGTCAGAAAGATAAAGATGAATATGGGATGATCCCACTCATCAACAGAAGTTGAGAAAGAAGATCAGAAAGGGAAACTAAAAGCAGGATCTGACTAAATTGAAAGTAGGGCACCAAAGTAAAAACCCTGTAGTGAGGGGGAGGATGGACATGCAGCTCCCTGGGCCGGCAGGAGGTGGGGGTAGGGGTGGGTGGGTGAGATGGGACACAATCTTTTGGTGGTAGGAATGGTGTTTATGTACACACCTATTAAATTGTAGTCATATAAATTACTATTTAATTAATATGAGTGGGGAATTGATTGTATGTCTAACAAAGGGACTTTCCAAAGTTAACCCAATTACCTAATAATGTGATATTAACAATAACTATCCATTGTCTTCTTGAACCCTAAGACAGCAGGAACCTCACATTTCCACTATAGAGCCTAAACTTCCCCCAGTCCTGGGACCCTAGGGTAGAGCCCACTTTCCTGTATGCTTCTCCCAATTCTTATCAAATAATATTGCATCCACTGATGGCAACGTAATCAGCACAAGGAGTGCCACCCCAGCATGCTTCACTTCAGACTGTGTCCAGAGACTTCAGGTGTGGAATGACAACCCTTCAGCTTTATCATTCTGGTGAGACCTTTCCTTTCATAGTATTCTCTAACTCCATCCCAGGTGGTTCACTTCCTAACAAAGTCCCAAAACCTAGCTATAGACCAGGTTCCAGGAGATAGAGCATATGTCCACATGTATCCATAAACCAGGGCAAATATATACCTGAAAGCAGTAGTACACTAGAGTTTGCAATGAGTACCCCCCAACACTTCATCTGCACTATTCCATCCTTTGGGTCCATGATTGTTCAACAATTTGTTTGGCTTTGTATGTTAACTCTCTTTTCAGCCCCCAGGTTCCAGATGCCATCAGGATGCAGGCCAGGCTTCCCTGGACTGAAGACCCCACCAATGAGTCCTGGAGCTCCGCTTCCCCAGACACCCACCCTACTAATGAAAGAGAACGGCAGACTGGGAGTATGGATCGACAGTCAACACCCATGTTCAGCGGGGAAGCAATTACAGAATCCAGACCTTCCACCTTCCACAATTCACAATGACCCTGGGTCCATGCTCACAGAGGGATAGAGAATGGAAAAGCTAGTGGGGAGGGGATGGGATATAGAGATTGGGTGGCGGGAATTGTGTGGAGTTGTACACCCCCATCCTATGATTTTGTTAATGTCTCCTTTCTTAAATAAAAAAAATAAATAAAAAATAGTGGGCAGTATATGGCCTAAAATATCACTGGGTCTGACCCTAAGTAGCTGGAACATTATTAACAGTAACAGTAAATGCTGATTTTTTTAAGTTGGTAATTTTGTACGGTTCATGAATTATATTATAACTATCCAAATGATCCTTGGCAGAAAAGAATTTTTCCAATCCTGCAGTCCTAGAGAGAGGGTTTAAGGAGAGAAAAAGAGAGAGAGAGACAGAGACAGAGACAGAGACATAGAGGAAGAAAAAGGAGGAGGAGGAGAAAGATGAGAAGGAGAATAAGAACAACAACAACGAGAGATAGTAACAGCAGTGTTCCACCCCTTCTGAAGCTTCCCCTAGGATATGTTCTCATGAGGCAGCCTCAGACTCAGTCCCAGGACCTATCACATGTTAAAGTGTGCACTCTACTGGGTGGGGCAACTGAAGGTCCCCCTTCACACTTCACTTCTTTATTTTAAAGGTTTTTCATTATATTTCCTTATACAATTATTGTTCTTACTTTTTAGAATATCAGTATTTGCCTGTCATTGTTCATCATTCATATATGTAGACTATAAACAATGTTTCTAATAAGGAAATGCTAATTTAGGCAGGTTGCCAAGATAAGAGGAGAAAAGTGCTTTACATAAAGACAGGCAGATGTTCTCCTCTTCATGATGAGTATTATGCAATTTGGTTCAGAAATTACTTTCCTTAGATAAAATAAATTCCTTAAACTCTTATTTATACTTTTTAATAAATATTTAATTGTTTGGTTGATAAGCTCCAAAAGGTGGTCTGAACTGATTTGATTTGAATTAAGGGAAAATTCTGAGAATGTTTAAATTCTCCAAGCCATGCAATCATGACTTCCAGATGAAACTAATCATTGTCGCTAATTATCTTATCTACAAAAGGTGCAGACAACCCAGGAGAATACACTCTGAGGTGTTACAGATCATTTCTGCATATTTGAGCTTTCCTCTCCCCTCTCTTCTTCTCCCCCTTTCTCTCTCTCCTCTTCTCCCTGTCTCCATTTATCTGCACCTTTCTTTCTCAGACATGCATTTTGGTATCTGAATGTGTATGCGTGAGGAATGTAAGAAGGGAAGAAGGAACAGAATGCTAAAGATTGAACACTTTTTGACACAACACAGCTGCTCATGTTGGGGGATATTTTGTTGAAAACATAAATTTGCACAAGCAGCACCTGGAGTCTAACCATTTCTCAGTTGACAGGATGGTGCTGTGAACATTCTAACTGAATATTTAACAACTCTGGTAAATGTCAATTATATAAATGTTGAAATGATATACTCTAATTAATGTCACACAAATAAAATTCTAAATGGAAGGGGCTGGGTGGTGATGCACCAGTTTAAGTACACATTGTAAGAGCAAGGACTTGTGCAATGATCCTGGCTGGAACCCCTGGCTCCCCACTTCATGGGGGGGGGTCCCTTCACTAGCAGTGAAGCAGCTCTACTGGTGTCTATCTTTCTCTCTCAGTCTTCCCCTCCCCTCTCAATTTCTCTTTGTCCTAGCCAATAAAAAATGAAAAAACATATATATATATGGTTTGCAGGAGCAATGGACTTATAGTGCCCAAGCTCCAGCGATAACACTAGAGGGGGAAAAAAAGAAAGAAAGAAAATAAAAAGAAAGACACTTGCAGCCCTGCTACACAACTCGCAAAGCTGCAGGTGGGGTTCAGGGCTTGGATCCTGGTCCTTGTGCATTGCAACATGTGCCCTCAACCAGATGCACCACCAACTGGCCTTCTAAAATCTTTTTCTGAAGATGGCGTCCTGAGAAGTCGCTGACAGCGAGCGCTCTGACCGCATCGTCGGCAACGGTAGGATTTTCTGCCTTTAGCAGGCCAGTTAATAAAGGGTGACACCAAAAAGTGGGTACAATTTAATTTGGGTTAAGAATTAGAGTAAAGGTGACAAGGACTAGCGGGGCTCCAGAATTCCCAGGGCGCCGGGCAAGGAGAGTGCGCCAGGCATTGTCCTCCGCCCGCCCAGGAAGGCGGCTCCTCCTCTGGTTGCAGAGCTCGGCGGGCAGAGGAACCGGAGAGAGCACTTTAGCTCGGGGGCTTCCTCTTGGGAGAATCCAGGGTCCACCGCGACCCTGAGAGCAGATCCAAAGACTTCTTGAGTATAGCTCTCATTGGATCAAAGGATTTGGAGCTAGTTTTCATTTTTGAGAAATCCTTTAAAAAAGTCTGGAGGGAGGGGTTTCCCGGTTTCCCGGAAGATGGCGGACCGAGAAGCAGCTAGCCTTTGAGCTCCGGACACATCTCGTGTAAACAATAGGATTTTCTGCCTTTAGTAGGCCAGCCAATAAGGAGCCATAGCGGTCATACCAAGGAGGTGTCTATAACTTAATTTGGGTTAAGAATTAGAATAGGGGAAAAAAATTCTTTTTTCTTACTTTTAATTTTCAAGCATACATCCTTCCCGCCGCCCCCCCCCCCCCCATAAGCAGTGCCTGGGACCAGCTACTAGCAGGATACCCCATACCACCAAACAGGGTTTTTTTTGTTTTTTTTTTTTAAACTCACTGATACACATTTGGGAAGTTCCTCGCACTGCTCTTTAATTACAACCCTTCTTCTTATCTTCTCCCTTTTTCTCTCTCTTATCTCTCTCTATCTCTTTTTTTTTTTTTATCTTGTCATACACTTCTTTCTTCTTTGCCTTTCTGAATTTGTGAATTACTTTGGGGAAGAAATCTGACCCAGAGTGGACTCTCTAGGTGTGTATCTCTGCTCTAGTTCCCTTTACACTCTTGTTACCCCTAGAATATACACTGGATAGTAGATTTGCATAACTGTCTATTCTTGCTATCCTCTCCTTCTTTTCTCTTTCTTCACTGGGATTTGGTTACTATTTTTTCACGGACTGGAGAAATTTTTTGGCTAACTGGTAACGATTAAACTACTTCAGTACTTACTTCACTTGCTACTGTAATTCCGGAGGTTGGTGAGTGCAATTGTCATAAAGGTATTTAGTACAGTGTTACTTGTGCTCAAATTCAACTGAGGAACAACAGAGCATTAAAAAAAAAAAGAGAGAGAGAGAGAAACACATAAATTAAAAAAAATGGGTAGATTAAAAACAAATAAAACTGCTACCCCAATGAATGAAGACAAGAGCCCAGAAGAAACCACAAATCAGTCAGAAGTAACCATAGATAAGAAAAGTATGCAAGCAATAATAAACTTATTAATCACAGAAATGAAAACAACATTGGAGGAAAGGAATGGCAGTATTAGGGAAACAACAGTTGAGACCCCCAAGGAAAATACTGATTATCTTGAGGCAATTAGAGAACTGAAAGCTGAAATAGCTGTAATGAAGAAAGACGCTGAGGCAAGGGAAAGCAGACTAACAGAAGCAGAAAACAGAATTAGTCAGACAGAGGATGAGTTAGAGAAAACTAAGAAAGAGGTGAAAGAGCTTAAAAAGAGATTGAGAGACACTGAAAACAACATATGGGATGATCTCAAAAGAAGTAACATTCGTATAATTGGCCTGCCAGAGGAAGAAAGAGAGGAAGGGGAAGCAAACATTCTAGAGGTAATAATACAAGAAAATTTCCCAGACCTGAATAACAGAAAGGATATCAAGGTGCAAGAGGCCCAGAGAGTACCAAACAGAATCAACCCAGACCTGAAAACACCAAGACACATCATAGTCACAATGAGAAGAAGTAAGGATAAAGAAAGGATCCTAAAGGCTGCAAGAGAGAAACAAAAAGTCACATACAGGGGAAAACCCATAAGACTTTCTGCAGATTTCTCCACTCAAACTCTAAAAGCCAGAAGGGAGTGGCAAGATATCTATCGAGCCCTAAATGAAAAAGGGTTTCAACCAAGGATAATATATCCTGCTAGACTTTCATTCAAGCTAGATGGAGGGATCAAAACCTTCTTAGACAAACAACAGTTAAAGGAGGCAACCATCACCAAGCCGGCCCTGAAAGAGGTACTAAAAGACCTCTTATAAACAAGAACATCACTATAATACTTGTAATATATCAGAGTAAACAAATCGTTTTTTAGAACAATGGCACTACAATACATTAAATCCATAATATCAATAAATGTCAATGGCTTAAACTCACCCATCAAAAGGCACAGGGTGGGGGGATGGATCAGAAAACATAACCCAACCATATGCTGCTTGCAAGAATCCCATCTGTCACAACAAGATAAACACAGACTTAAAGTGAAAGGATGGAAAACTATCATACAGGCTAACGGTCCACAAAAAAGGGCAGGAACAGCCATTATCATCTCAGACACGATAGATTTTAAATTAAATAAAGTAATAAAAGATAGGCAAGGACATTACATAATGATTAGAGGATCAATCAGCCAAGAAGACTTAACAATTATTAACATCTATGCACCCAATGAGGGACCATCTAAATACATTAAACACCTACTGAAAGAATTTCAAAAATACATCAATAGTAATACAATAATAGTGGGAGACTTCAATACCCCACTCTCACACTTAGACAGATCAACAAAGCAGAGAACCAATAAAGATACAAGAGAATTGAATGAAGAGATTGACAGACTAGACCTCTTGGACATTTTCAGACTCCTCCACCCCAAAAAACTGGAATACACCTTCTTTTCAAATCCACACAACACATACTCAAGGATAGACCACATGTTAGGCCACAAAGACAGCATCAATAAATTCAAGAGCATTGAAATCATCCCAAGTATCTTCACAGACCACAGTGGAGTAAAACTAACTTTTAACAACTAACGGAAAATTATTATAAGACATAGAATTTGGAAACTAAACAACATGCTCCTTAAGAACCACTGGGTCAGAGACTCACTCAAACAGGAAATTCAAATGTTCCTGGAAACTAATGAAAATGAAGAAACAACCTATCAAAATATTTGGGACACAGCGAAAGCAGTACTGAGAGGGAAACTTATAGCCACACAGTCACATATTAAACACCAAGAAGAAGCCCAAATGAACGACCTTACTACACACCTCAAGGACTTAGAGGAAGAGGAACAAAGGAACCCTAAAGCAACCAGAAGGACAGAAATCACTAAAGTTAGAGCAGAAATAAACAACATCGAAAATAAAAGAACCATACAAAAGATCAATGAAGCCAAATGTTGGTTCTTTGAAAGATTAAACAAAATTGACAAACCCCTATCCAGACTCACCAAACAAAAAGAGAGAAGACTCAAATTAATAGAATTGTAAACGATGCAGGAAATATCATAACTGACACCACAGAAATCCAGAGAATTCTGCGAAACTTCTATAAAGAACTATATGCCAACAAGCTAGAGAATCTGGAGGAAATGGAACAATTCCTAGAAACCTATGCACTTCCAAAACTGAACCAAGAAGAACTACAAAATCTAAATGCACCATCACAGACAAAGAAATTGAAACCGTTATTAAGAATCTCCCCAACAACAAAAGTCCTGGACCAGATGGCTTCACAAATGAATTCTACAAACCTTTCAGGAAACAGTTAATACCCATACTTCTTAAGCTATTCCATAAGATTGAAGAAACAGGAATACTCCCTTCCACCTTTTATGAAGCCAACATCACCCTGATACCAAAAGCTGATAGGGACAGAACAAAAAAGGAAAACTACAGACCAATATCTCTGATCAACATAGATGCCAAAATATTAAACAAGATCTTGGCCAACTGGATACAGCAACACATCAAAAAGATTGTTCATCATGACCAAGTGGGATTCATCCCAGGAATGCAAGGCTGGTTCAACATCCGTAAATCAATCAATGTCATTCATCACATCAATAAAAGCAAAGCCAAAAACCACATGATTATCTCAATAGATGCAGAGAAAGCCTTTGACAAAATCCAACACCCATTCATGCTCAAAACTCTACAGAAAATGGGAATAGATGGGAAATTCCTCAAGATAGTGGAGTCTATATATAGCAAACCTACAGCCAACATCATACTCAATGGAGAGAAGCTGAAAGCATTCCCCCTCAGATCGGGGACTAGACAGGGCTGTCCACTGTCACCGTTACTCTTCAACATAGTATTGGAAGTTCTTGCCATAGCAATCAGGCAAGAGAAAGAAATCAAAGGGATACAGATTGGAAGGGAAGAAGTCAAGCTCTCACTATTTGCAGATGATATGATAGTATACATAGAAAGACCTAAAGAATCCAGTAGAAAATTACTGGAAGTTGTTAGGCAATATAGCAAGGTATCAGGCTACAAAATCAATGTACAAAAATCAGTGGCATTTCTTTATGCAAACACTAAATCTGAAGAAGAAGACATCCCGAAATCACTTCCATTTACTGTTTCAGCAAAATCAATCAAATACCTAGGAATAAAGTTGACCAAAGAAGTGAAAGACAAAGACTTCTATACTGAAAACTATGAGTCGCTACTCAAGGAGATAGAAACTGATACCAAGAAATGGAAAGATATCCCATGCTCATGGATTGGAAGAATAAATATCATCAAAATGAATATTCTCCCCAGAGCCATATACAAATTTAATGCAATACCCATCAAAGTTCCACCAGGCTTCTTTAAGAGAATAGAACAAACACTACAATCATTTATCTGGAACCTGAAAACACCTAGAATTGCCAAAACCATCTTAAGGAAAAGAAGCAGAAATGGAGGCATCACACTCCCAGACCTTAAACTATATTATAAAGCCATCATCATCAAAACAGCATGGTACTGGAACAAAAATAGGCACACAGACCAGTGGAACAGAATTGAAAGCCCAGAAGTAAATCCCAACACCTATGGGCATCTAATCTTTGATAAGGGGGCCCAAAGGATTAAATGGAAAAAGGAGGCTCTCTTTAATAAATGGTTCTGGGAAAACTGGGTTGAAACATGCAGAAGAAAGAAATTGAACCACTTTATCTCACCAGAAACAAAAATCAACTCCAAATGGATCAAAGACCTAGATGTCAGACCAGAAACAATCAAATACTTAGAGGAAAACATTGGTAAAACACTTTCCCACATACACCTCAAGGACATCTTTGATGAATCAAACCCAATTGCAAGGAAGACCAAAGCAGAAACAAAGAAATGGGACTACATCAAATTGAAAAGCTTCTGCACATCCAAAGAAACTATTAAACAAACAGAGAGACCCCTCACAGAATGGGAGAAGATCTTCACATGCCAGACATCTGACAAGAAACTAATCACCAAAATATATAAAGAGCTCAGCAAACTTAGCTGCAAAAAAGCAAATGACCCCATCCAAAAATGGGCAGAGGAAATGAACAAAACATTCACCACAGAGGAGATCCAAAAGGCTAACAAACATATGAAAAACTGCTCTAGGTCACTGATTGTCAGAGAAATGCAAATTAAGACAACACTAAGATACCACCTCACTCCTGTAAGAATGGCATACATCAAAAAGGACAGCAGCAACAAATGCTGGAGAGGATGTGGGGACAGAGGAACCCTTTTACATTGCTGGTGGGAATGTAAATTGGTACAGCCTCTGTGGAGAGCAGTCTGGAAAACTCTCAGAAGGCTAGACATGGACCTTCCATATGACCCAATAATTCCTCTCCTGGGGTTATACCCCAAGGACTCCATAACACCCAACCAAAAAGAGGTGTGTACTCCTATGTTCATAGCAGCACAATTCATAATAGCTAAAACCTGGAAGCAACCCAGGTGCCCAACACCAGATGAGTGGCTGAAAAAGCTGTGGTATATATACACAATGGAATACTATGCAGCTATCAAGAACAATGAACCCACCTTCTCTGACCCACCTTGGACAGAGCTAGAAGGAATTATGTTAAGTGAACTAAGTCAGAAAGATAAAGATGAGTATGGGATGATCCCACTCATCAACAGAAGCTGACTAAGAAGATCTGAAAGGGAAACTAAAAGCAGGACCTGATCAAATTGTAAGTAGGGCACCAAAGTAAAAACCCAGTGGTGAGGGGTAGGCATGTAGCTTTCTGGGCCAGTGGGGGGTGGGAGTGGGCGGGAGGGATGGGTCACAGTCCTTTGGTGGTGGGAATAGTATTTATGTACACTCCTAGCAAAATGTAGATATATAAATCAGTAGCTAATTAATATGAGAGGGGGAAATCAATTGTATGTCTCAAAGTTTCTCAAAAGACAAACTGAATCTTTTTAATATATAGGCTATGTATTTGATATGCGGACTCTCTCAAAAGCCTAGACCAAGTATTTTAGAAGCTTCCAATAGCACAGCTATATACAAGATACTGGGTACTGTCCAGCAAACCATAACAAAGGGACTTTTCAAAGTTAACCCAATTAACAAATAATGTGATGATAATATTAACTATTGATTGTCTTTTTGAACCCTAAGACAGCAGGAACCTCACATCTTCACTATAGAGCCCCTACTTCCCCCAGTCCAGGAACCCTTGGATAGGGCCCACTTTCCCGTATGCATCTCCCAATCCAAACCAAATAACATTGCATCTGCCGATCACAACCTTACCAAAGCAACGATTGCTACCTCAACATGCTTCACCTCAGAATGTATCCAGAGACTTCACGTGTGGAATGACAACCCTTCAGCTTCATTACTCGGGTGAGACCTTTCCTTGAACAGTACACTCTAATTTCATCTCAGGTAGTTCACTTTCAAACAAAGTCCCATAACCTAGATATACACCAGTTTCTGTGAGAGAGAGCTTATGTGCACACGTATCCATAAACTACTGCAAAATATATACCTGAAAGCAGGACTACACTAGAGTTTGCAGTGAGTACCTCCCTAACACTTCCTCTCCACTATTCCAAGCTGGGGATCCATGATTGCTCAACAAATTGTTTGGCTTCATATGTTAACTCTCTTTTCAATCACCAGGTTCCAGATGCCACCAGGATGCTGGCTAGGCTTCCCTGGATTGAAGACCCCACCAATATGTCCTGGAACTCAGCTTCCCCAGAGTCACACCCTACTAGGGAAAGAGAGAGGCAGACTAGGGGTATGGACCGACCAGTCAACGCCCATGTTCAGCGGGGAAGCAATTACAGAAGCCAGACCTTCTACCTTCTGCAACCCTCAACGACCCTGGGTCCATGCTCCCAGAGGGATAGAGAATGGGAAAGCTACCATGGGAGGGGGTGGGTTATGGGGATTGGGTGTTGAGAATTGTGTGGAGTTGTACCCCTTCTACCTTATGCTTTTGTTCACTAATCCTTTCTTAAATAAAAAATTAAAAAAAATAATAATTACTATAAAAAAAATAAAAAAAATAAATAAATAAAATCTTTTTCTTTATATCTAATTTCAACTGGATTTGACTGAGGAAATGTGCAGATCTACTGTTTTCCATTAGAGTTCCAGTCCTGCCAAAATAAGTTTTCTTATACCTTGCACATTACCTTCATGACCTCTTGGGCTCAAGTCCTATGTGTTACCACTATGTCATTTCTCCCATTAAGCTACCCTATACTTGATATTTTTTCTCTGGAGTTTGAGGCAGTGTCTACATTGTCTTCACACTTAAAGGAGCTCATACATGAATATACATATCACTGTTGATTCATTTGACTTAAAAATACTATTCTATGTGAGATCCTCTGGTGCTTTCTAGCATATGTTAAATATGAGCCTTTGTTTCTCTTCAAAGCAGCACAGACTATTTTAAAATTAGGGTGAACTTTCTTTTCTTTTTCGCAAATTATATGCATTCAACTTTCTAGAGTCTTATAAGTCTCTTCAAGCACATTAACTTTTCTTGACAAACTGCACTTACTCACATGTGAAGAGCTGTCAACATCTTGAAAATGAGCAAAAAGAGGCTACCACTTTTTTTTTGCCTCCAGGGTTATTGCTGGGACTCAGTGCCTGCACCATGAATCCACTGCTCCTGGAGTCCATTTTCCCCCCTTTTGTTGCCCTTGTTGTTGTAGCCTGGCTGTGGTTATTATTGTTGTTGTTAATGTGATTTGTTGTTGGATTGGACTGAGAGAAATGGAGAGAGGAAGGGAAGACAGAGAGGGGGAGAGAAAGACATCTGCAGACCCTCTTCACCACCTGTGAAGCGACTCCCCTGCAGGTGGGGAGCGGGGGGCTAGAACCTGAATCCTTACGCTGGTCCTTGCGCTTTGTGCCACGTGTGCTGAACCCACTGCACTACCACCAGGTCCCCCAAGAGGCTGCCATTATTTTTTTGCCTCCAGGGTTATTGCTGAGGCTCGGTGCTTGCACCATGAATCCACAGTAGCAGCAACTGTTTCCAATGGTAGAATTCAAGTTTCCAAGCAAAAGTCTGAATTTCTGGTCTTCCCCTCTCAAATATAATTTCTAGAAACTTGTAATCACAGTGGTGATCTTAATAGCTTTGAAGTGCTTACTTTTAGGTTGAGATTGGTGAGATAGTAATAAATGTGGTGTGTGTTTGGGGGGGGCAGGGGTAGGCAGAACTGTGTAATGAAAACTGTTTACACCCATAAATCTACTTAACTAGGAACACCAATATCTTCCCATGATCATATTAAAATACCCCTTCTGTAACATAATGGAAGAAAGCTTATCTCAAACTGCAATAAAGACTTTTTTTTTCAATTTACAACAATGTAAAAAAAAAAGCACTTACATAGTCTTAGATGCTATAATTAAACTATTTTAAAATCACTGCTTATTGAAGTTTGAGGAATGTATTTATTTAACTCTTCAATTACTTTACCAAAAAATCAAAACTCTTCAACTACTTTACCTAAAGTCAATAAAATAACTTTCAAATATGCACAGAAAAAATATATTTCCATTATACTTTTAAAAAGTATTTATTTATGGGGCCAAGTGGTGACACACCTGGTTAAGGGCTTACATTATAGTTTGCAAAGACCTAGATTCAAGCCCTTGGTCCCCACTTGCAGGAGGAAAGCTTCATGAGTGGTGAAGCAGGTCTGCAGTTGTCTCTCTGTCTCTGTCCTTCTCTATCTCCTTCTCCTTCTCAATTTCTCTCTGTTTCTATGCGATATAAATAAATATAAAAAATTTTAAAATGCATTTATTAATTTATTATTGGATAGAAACAGAGAAATTAAGAGGGGAGAGAGAGAGAGAAAAAAAGAGAAAGAGAGAAAGAGACCTGCAGCTCTGCTTTATTACTCATGAAGCTTTTCTCCTACAGGTGGGGACCAAGGGCTTGAACCTGGGTCCTTATGCACTGTAATATGTGTGCTTAACCAGGCGAGCCACTGCCTGACCATCTCCATAATACTTTACTTTCCCTGTCTTCAACTGGTTCTTTAGTGTTACGTTGGACAAAAATAAGCCTTCCTACAAGTTGACAACCACCTGTAGACTTCAACTTCTTCCCATTTCCTTACCCTGTATGCTATTAATGTGTCCTATTTTTTGTTAACTTTGCCCTTTGTGCAGCATCTTGGAGTGTTCCTTGAGACTTAACCTGATAAGTTGCACTTGCAACTTATCAACACTGAACTCATATTTCTGTACTTCCTTTGAATCTTACTTGTTTGTTTTATAAATTATTTTATATATTTGTATTTTGGATGGAGATAAAAATAAATTAAGCAGGGAAAGGAGAGCTAGAGATAGATGACAGACAGGTAGGTAGGTGGATGATAAATGATCAATGATAGATAGATAGATGATTGATTGATTGAGACCTAGAGCACTGTTCCATCACTTAGGAAGCTTCCTTGCTACAGGTGTGGATGAAGTCTTGAACCTGGGTTTACACACACCATTTACTGTCTCTTTTACTTCATATCTCTGTTCTCTGTTTAATTTTTTTCTCACTTCTGCACTTCATCCTAAATTCTCACTTTCCTGAAAACTCATAATGTCATTTTGTACTACAAAATCAATTGTGCTCTCTTGAATTATGATTCTTTGTTAGCCTTCCTGCCTTTTCACCCATTATGTTGTAAATACTTCAAATGTTTCTTCTGTAATTTGACTCTAACAACTTGCTTTTGAAACTATCAGTAACTGGTATACAATAAATCAATCATCAAAACCTATTATTTAGCTCATCTTGACAACACATATGGACACTAAGTGAATGAACATGTCCTATTAATGCCAGATAGAGCCTTTGAAAACATTGACTGAGCTTTCTTTCTCTTTTAAAAATTTTATGTATTCAGATATCTCACAATTTGGCATAATGGTTGGCATAATATGTAGAGTTAACAACCAGCATTACTCAATAAACTTGTTCATTGTATCAATCCTGATAAATAATTAGAATTCAATTCTTAGTTGTCTTAAAGTGATTTCTACCTTTTATACAAAGTGGTTTTTATGTATTCCTGAAATTCTACCAGATTATATGTCCTTTAACAATCACAAAATTTGAATAATTTCACTCACATCCTATAAGTCACTTAGTGATTTGGGAGAAAATTAAGGCAGGAAACTCAATAGTTCTAGGATGAAATAGCTATGAGATGGTTCAAAAAAAGCAGCAGATTTTAAATCTCTAATATTTACCAATTCTATATATGACTTTTTTTTTTGGAGGAAGCTTTTTAAAAAAGGTTTATATCAAAAAGCTGAACTGTGTTCAGTGTTGGGCCAAGATAAGAGTCTTTTTGGGAATACATTGAAACTAATGTTTACTCCCTTATTATCTTTCTGGGCTTTCACTAGTCTGTTATTATCATATCACTGATATTTTTCTGATTTCACATTTCTTTAAAACTTAGAGGATGGAGTCAGTGCATATATAGGGAATAGTGATGCATGCTATCATATGTACACTTGTTTATAGTCATTTACATTTGCGACCTAAAACTGGCTTCCTCCAGTTTTAGTGTTTACCCAGTTGCATAGCTATAGATAGTCCTATTAGTTAAAAAATAAAAATCAATGTACAGTCATATGTGTAGTCCAATGAGAAAGTTTGTTGGGGAAAATGGCTTTGGAGCATAAGATCTTGGGAAGGTATTCCAAGGAGTTTCAAGGAAGATGGCTTTAGATATCTGTAGCCTTAACAAAATATATGTAGGTTTGGGGCCCAGTGGTGGTGCACCTGCTTGAGTGCACATATTAACATGCACAAGGGCCCGGGTTCAAGTCCTCAGTCCTCACCTACAGGGGGAAGGCTTCATGACTGGTGAAAGTGTTGCAGATATCTCTCTGTCTCTCTTGCTATCACACACTCCCCTCTCGATTTCTAGCTATCAAATACAGTACCAAAACATTAAAAAATAGAAAAAGAAACTTAAAAAAAAACTATGTAGGCTTATAATAAACTCATCAATTATGTAAGTCATCAGGATCTTGTAATGTGTGATCTATCAATAACAAAGATCTATCAATAACAAGCTCAGTGTTTTATCTTTGGTGTCTTGAAAGTCTGCTAGATGAGTACACTATTAACTATAAAATAAATGTCACTATTAATATAGTAATGTTTTGGCCCTCAACTATCTTCACTCAAATTGTTCTCTCCAGTACATTTACACTTCAAATAGAAATTGGTTAAAGATGGAGATTCTGATTAGCTGATTTCTGGGTGTCAACATTTTCACTTTCCTTTAATGAGAAAAGTTTTATGTTTCAGAAAGAAATATTTCCCATGTAAATGCTTACTCAAGCATATTCTGCATCTGTAACATCAATGACTCTACTGGTTTAAATTGAAAGCACAGATTTTTATTTTTTTGAAAATGCAATATGTGCTCATAAAGTAAAGTAGCTGAATAGCTGGGCCATAATGGATCAGTAATGAGTCATTAGTCACTAAGGTGAGGGGAAAATTGTTGTAAAGCAATGAATGGCTTTGCATCACATGTGCAACTCAGTGAGAGCCAAATGCCAATGGGAATCCAGGTGCCAAGGCTTCCTGTGAGTTTACAAACTATTCAGAAAAGCACAAACAATTTATACTTTAAAGCAGAGAATAAAAATGTGTGTTTAACCCCACACTTCTCATCAGGCCTAACTCATTTAGTTAGTAGAGAGAACAGCATAAATAACCAAGAACAGTATGTGGCATATTCATTACTTGCAGAAAATTCTAAGCTCAGACATACAATCATATTCTAAAACAATTGCCAGCAATGCTCTTATTTCTTTGAAACTTATTTTTTTCCTGAAAGGTTGAGGAGAGACCTAAAATTCTCTGACAAGGGCATGGATGTCTCATTCTGAGAGGTATTTAGTATGCTCAGGAAATATTTCTTAAAGGCAAGAAGATGGTAGAAATGAATTTGTAACAAGAATAGCAAGGGGTCTGTTCAGACAGAAAGGGTATAAGATGATGAGTTTCTGAAACATAGGTAATCAATGGGTTAAATTTTTTAAATAAATAATTTATTTCTTGATTTTCTCCTTTTCTTTGTTTTTATTTTTTTTTTTCAATCGTATGAATATCTACTATAGTTGGAATCACCAAATTTCAGATTTCTGGAATTCTTTGCATAGTAACTTGAAAGTGAATAGTTTTTTTCTATTTATTTACTTATTTTATTGATTTAATAATGATAAAATAGATTGTGAGATAAGAGGTGTACAATTCCACATAATTCCTGCCACCAAAATATCATTTTTCAATGCCTGCATTGGCAGCTTTCTTATACTTTATCCTACTGGGACTATGGACCCAGGGTCATTATGGGGTGCAGAAGATGGGAGGTCTGGATTCTGTAGTTGCTTCTCTGCTGGACATAGGCATTGACAGGTTAATCCATACCCCCAGCCTGTTTCTGTCTTTCCTCAGTTGGGCAGTACTCTGGGGAGTGGGGTTCCAGGACACATTGGTGAAATTGTCTGCCCAGGGAAGTCAGATTGTCATTATGGTAGCATCTGCAATTTGATGGCTGAAAAGCATTAAGATATAAAGCAGAACAAATTCTTTAATAATCAGAAAACTAAAAGTAAGAGTAGAATAAATGAGATTTGGGATCTCCATTTTGGAAGAAGCTAGGAAGTCTATTTTAGGTACATTCCAAGGAAGCCAATGGCTTTACTAATTTTGACTGAGCCCAACAACTAACATGCAGGTGGGTTAAAGATATTATCTGGGGAGATGGTGTGAGAGTTGGAGGTGAGTATGTTTTCTTTGTTCTTTTTCTTTTCTTTCTTTTTTTTTATTTTATAAAAAGGAAACACTGACAAAACCATAGGATAAAAGGGTACAACTCCACACTATTCCCACCACCAGAATTCCGTATCCCATCTCCTCCCTTGATAGCTTTCCTATATGTTTTAAGACTGTGGCAGATGATAATTTATAATACTTTTATAAAGAATACATTTTGGAGGTCAGATGGTAGTACACCTGGTTGAACGGAAATTATAATGCACACAGACCTGAATTCACACCCTTCTGGTCCCCACCTGCAAGAGGAAAAGCTTTATGAGTGGTGAAGACAATGTTGCAGGTATACCTCTGTCTCCTTTCCTCTCTATCTCTCCCTTCCCTCTCAATTTATGACTGTCTCTATCCAACAGACAAATAAAGATTAAAAAGATTTTAAAATGTGTACATTTTGAATGTGTCTGATTTTTAAATCAAATAATTTGAGGGATTGTACCTATGTATTATTGATTGTACTGTAAACCATTAACCCTCCACTTTAAAAAATTTAGGTGACACACTTGGTTGAGCACACACATTAACATGGACAAGGACCATAAGTCAGGGCTCTGGTCCATTCCCTACCTGATGAAGGAAAGCTTCACAGGTGGTGAAGACATGCTGTAGATGTTTCTGAGTCTTCCTAACCTCTCCTAATTTCTCTCCATCTTATTAGATATAAGAAAAAAGGATGGATTCTATGGTGGCTCACCAAGGTAAGTATATACATTATCATGTGTGAGAGCTTTGCTTTGAGACCCAGCTCCCTGCTTACAGAGGGGAAGTGATACAGGGCTGTGGTTGTCTCTCTTTCTCACTCCTTCTCTTTCACTTCCATCTCAATTTTATATACCCTATAAGGAAAAAAAGAAAGAAATGAAGAAAAAAAATGGAAAAATGGTCACCTGTAACAGTGGGTACATCATGTAAGCACTGAGCCCTAGTTGACAAAAGAAAGAAGGAAGGAAAGAAAGAAGGAAGGAAGGAAAGAAAGAAAGGAAGGAAGGAAGAAAGAAAGAAAGAAAAGCAGGGGGGAAGACAGGGAGAAAGAAAACCAAAAAAAGAAAAAAGAAAACTCAAATTATGATATAGTATAATAGGATGTTGCACAGAGTGTAAATATTCTAAGGACTTAATTATAGTATGACATGAAATGATATTTAATGCTCACTAAGTTGTGCAAATCAACATGAGGTATGGAGTACCATGAAATATAGAACATTGTATCCACAATTAAGAGCACTATTCTGAATTACCAGGTACAAAACCCTTATTTATTTAGTCACTTATGTGTGCATTCCGTTAGTCTACAAACATCTACTAGACTCTGGCAATGTCCCAAGTAGATCCTAGGGTCTGAAAAAAACAACAAAATAATATTCTTCATTTTAAGGTGTTTCAAGACATGTAGGAAAAGCAGCCTAGTAAGGGGGTCTGACAATGATGCATCTAGTAGAATGTACACATCATGCATGAAGACACAGGTTCAAACCAAAGGTATCCACCACCAGGGGGAATGTTTTACTAATGCTAGATTAGTACTACAGGTGTCTCTTTTACCCTCCTTTTCTCTCTTTCTCTTCTTATATCTTTCTACATCATAAACAAAAGACCACCAAGTGTAGTGAAATCATCCCATTTGGTGAGGCAGAATGGGATAAAAGAGTAAGGGTAGAAAGGAAGAAAAAAAGAGAAAGAAAGAAAGAAAGACAGGAAGGAGGGGAGGGAGGGAGGAAGGGAGGAAGGAAGAAAGGAAGGAGAAAGAACTAGTATGTAACTAATTAAAATAAAATATGATAAGAAGTATTATAATATCAGAATGAAAACTGAAATAATTTGTAGATCAAGAAGACAAGTTGAATGCAACTGGTAATAAACTTGGTAAACATTCAAAGATGTAGAAGTTGAGACCATATGATGTTTCTGTGGCTTAACCAGTACATTTTAATATTTATGTCATGAATGTTAAACCTCCTTTATCATTTTTTTCAATATTTTACAGTGAGAGAGGAGAAAAGAAAAGACACTTCAGAACTGCTCCACTCCCCATGGAGCTCACATGGCATTATTACAGTACAATGCTCCAGTGCCATGTCTCAAACTTAAAGCTTCACTGAGGGCACCTTCACTATCACAAGGACTATTGGACTCTGAAATAAATGGTAATAGAAACAGAACTTCCTAGAGAAAGTGAATCATTTTTTTATCTTAAAAGAGATAGCTTTAGTTTAAGTAAAGGGGAAGGATAATGGCTATGCACGACTTCAACTCATTTTTTAAAATGTATTTATTTAAAAAAGGAGACATTAACAAAAACAAAACTATAGGATAGGAGGGGTACAACTCCACACAATTTCCATATCCCATCCCCTCCCCTGATAGCTTTCCCATTCTCTATCCCTCTGGGAGTATTGGCCCAAGGTTGTTGTGAGTTGCAGAATGTGGAAGGTCTGGCTTCTGTAATTTCTTCCACGCTGAACATTGGCGTTGACTAGTACATCCATACTCCCACTCTGCATCTCTCTTTCCCTAGTAGGGTGGGTCTCTGGGGAAGCAGAGCTCCAGGACACACTGGTGGGGTCCTCAGTCTAGGGAAGTCTGGTTGGCATCATGCTGGCATCCAGAACCTGGTGGCTGAAAAGAAAGTTAGCATACAAAACCAAACAAATTGTTGAACAATCATGGACATAAAGGTTGGAATAGTGCAGATGAAATGTTAAGGGGTACTCACTGCAGACTTTTGTGTACTTCTGCTTTCAGGTATATATTTTTCCCTGGTTTATGGACATGTGTGAACATATGCTCTATCTCAGGGGACCTGGTCTATATCTAGGTTTTGGGACTTTGTTAGGAAGTGAACCACCTGGAATGGAATTAGGGAATACTATGAAAGGAAAGGTCTCACCCTAGTGATGAAGCTGAAGGGCTGTCATTCCACACATGAAGTCTCTGGACACAGTCTGAAGTGAAGCATGCTGGGGTGGCACTCATTGCATTGAATAGGTTGCGATCGGCAGATGCAGTATTATTTGATATGAATTGAGAGAAGCACGCAGGAAAGTGGGCCCCACCCTAAGGTTCCAGGACTGGGGGAAATATAGGCTCTATAGTAGAAATGTGAGGTTCCTGCTGTCTTAGGGTTCAAGAAGACAATGGATTGTTATTGTTATCATCACATTATTTGGTAATTGGGTTAACTTTGAAAATTCTCTTTGTTAGGGTTTGTTGTATAATACCCAGCATCTTGTATATAGCTGTGCCATCAGTTGCTTCTGTGCTACCTGGTCTAGACTTTTGAGAGAGTGAACATATCAAATACTCAGCCTATGTATTAAAGAGACTCAGTCTATGTTTTAAAAAGTTTGAGACATACGATCAATTTTCCCCTCTCATATTAATTAAATAGTGGTTTATATGACTACACTTTAGTAGGAGTGTACATAAACACCATTCCCACCACCAAGAGACTGTGTCTCACCCCCCAGCTCCCCACCACCCAGGGGAAACTGAATGTTCACCCTCCCCCTCACCACAGGGTTTTTACTTTGGTGCCATACTCTTGATTTAATCAGATCCTGCTTTTAGTTTCCCTTTCTGTTCTTCTTTCTCAACTTCTGTTGATGAATGGGATCATCCCATACTCATCTTTATCTTTATAACTTAGCTCACTTAACATAATTCCTTCTAGCTCCATCCAAGATGAGTCAGCTAAGGTGGGTTCATTGTTCTTAATAGCTGCATCGTATTCCATTGTGTATATATACCACAGCTTTCTCAGTCATTCATCTGTTCTTGGGCACCTGGGTTCCTTCCAGGTTTTAGCTATTATGAATTGTGCTACTATGAACATAGGTATACACATATCTTTCTGATAGGACATTATGGAATCCTTGGGTTATATCCCCAAGAGTTGAATTACTGGGCCATATGGAAGGTCTATGTCTAGCCTTGTGAGAGTTCTCCAGACTGCTCTCCAGAAAGGCTGGACCAATTTACATTCCCACCAGCAGTGCATAAAGGTTCTTCTCTCCCCACAGCCTCTCTAGCATTTGTTGCTGCTGTCCTTTTTGATGTATACCATTCTCACGGTGGTGAGGTGGTATCTCAATATTGTCTTTATTTGCATTTCTCTGACAGTCAGTGACCTGGAGCAAAAGAATGAATATCATCAAAATGAATATTCTCCCCAGAGCCATATACAAATTTAATGTTATACCCATCAAAGTTCCATCAAGATTTTTTAAGGGAATAGAACAAAAACTACAATCATGTATCTGGAACCAGAAAACACCTAGAATTACCAAAACCATCTTGAGGAAAAGAAACAGAAATGGAGGTATCACACTCCCAGATCTCAAACTATATTATAAGACCATCATCATCAAAACAGATGGTACTGGAACAGAAATAGGGACACAGACCAGTGGAACAGAGTTGAAAGCCCAGAAAATAAACCCCAACACCTATGGAATCTAATCTTTAATAAGGGGGCCCATAGTATTAAATGGAAAAGGGGGCTTTCTTTAGTAAATAGTGCTGGAAAAACTGGGGTGAAACATGCAGAAGAATGAAACTGAACCATCTTATCTCACCAGAAACAAAAATCAAATCCAAATGGATCTAGGACCTAGATGTTAGATCAGAAAATCTAAAATACTTAGAGGAAAACATTGGTAAAACACTTTCACACCTAATCCTCAAGGACATCTTTGATGAAACAAACCCAATTGCAAAGAAGACTAAAGCAGAAACAAATCAATGTGACTACATCAAATTGAAAAGCTTCTGCACAGCCAAAGAAACTGTCACACAAACAAAGAGACCCCTGACAGAATGGGAGAAGATCTTCACATGCCATACATCAGACACGAGACTAATAACCAAAATATACAAAGAGCTCAGCAAACTTAGCACCAAAAAAGCAAATGACCCCACCCAAAAATGGGCAGAGGATATGAACAAGACATTCACTTCAGAGGAGATAGAAAAGGCTAACAAACATATGAAAAACTACAACTCATTTGTTTTACATCAACTGTCCACCTTGACCTGGGTTTGAGCCTCAAGTCCCCACATGCGGAGGGAAAGCTTCACAACTGGTAAAGCAGTTCTGCAGGTGTTTGGCTCTCCTCCTCTCTAGCTTTCCTTTCCCTCTCGATTTCTGGCTATTCCTATCCAATAAATAAAGATAATTAAATATTTTATTATTTTATTAGGTGTGTATGCTCTTTACTTTGTGCAACAAATCATAGAATACCCTGTGGGGAAAGTTTTCCATATTAATTGAACATTTTTATTATTTGCTTTCTAGGAAATATCCCTGGAATTTGCTTTATTGTAGTAGTTTTTCTCTTTCTATTTGAGCCTCCTGAGTAACTTAAAAAGTGTCTTGTTCACTTAGTCAAGTCCTCTTGTAGGTCCTAGTGGTATTAATACTTGCATAGATTATCATTTTCTTAATAGAATCTTTCAAAACACATAAGCATCACTATTGTATTCTCTAAAGTTACCTCTTTTACAACAAATAATCTATTATTTAACTAATAGATTCACTATTTTAAAAAATGTTTATTTTCCCTTTTGTTGCCATTGTTTGTTTTTTATTGTTGTTTTACTTGTTGTTGGATAGGACAGAGAGAAATGGAGAGAGGAGGCGAAGACAGATAGAGGGAAAGAAAGATGGACACCTCCAGACCTGCTTCACTCTCTGTGAAGTGACTCCCCTGCAGATGGGAAGCCCGGGGCTCGAACCGAGATCCTTATGGCAGTCCTTCTGCTTTGTGCCATGTGCACTTAACTGGCTGCACTACCACTCACTCTCGATAGATTCACTATTATGGTGTTGGAGGTTGGAGAATGACCGACCACAACACAGAAACTTCCCTTAATTCAGTGGAAGCTTGTCTCAAACTTTTATTTTATTTTGTTTTGTTTTATTTTATTTTATTTATTATCTTTATTTGATAGAGACATCCAGAAATTAAGAGGGAAGGGAGTGATAGAGAGGGAGAGGGACAGAAAGACCCCTGCAGCACTGCTTCACCACTCCCAAAACTTTCCCTCTGCAGGTGGGGGGGGGGCGCTCAAACCAGGGTCTTTGTTCAGGTCCTTGTGCTTAATACTCTGTGTGCTTAACTGGATGAATCACTTTCGTAAGCCTTCAGAATTTTTTTTTATTTGTGTCTTTGGTGATTTTTATTAGGGCTAGTGCTAGTCTATCATGAAGAAAAGAACTTAAAAGTTCAGCTTTTGTCCATGCTGTCTTCAGAACCTCTATTTCCTCTTCTGCGAAATGAGGAGCAATATGTGATAAATTCTCAAGTCTGACTTCATGCCAAGAACTCTGATTTCATGTGTCTATGAACCCACTGAAATAATTGAAGAGTCAGAGGCAGAGTAGTTCTCTTTGCTGGCTCCACAAGGTCTTCTGATATTGTGAATAAGTAAAAATTAATAATATATACAGACCAAACAACAGCAATCAAGGAAATTCTCAGCTGAAGCAGTGATGGGTGGAGACCTGCTTTTCTGACTCAGTGTTGGGGAGGGGGGGTATCAGAGCATCAGGAAAAAAAAAAAACAGTGAGAGAAGGAGGCAGCCTAACACAACCTTGAGGAAACCAGTCCAGCAATTGTTCTTCCCACTTGAAAGAGAAAAATAAGGACCAATAAACATCACTTCATGAGGTGATAGACACCAGAGCAAAGAAAGGAGGGCCATTGTAAATAATGAGGGTAAGGCTGCCATCTCTTGCCATTCTTTCTTTTGTTCATGACATGAATGTTGCCTCATCAATTTCTTTCTGGGGCTGAAAGCATTTTTTTCTCTGAAAAGATCCATCATTTGTGATTCTGATTCCCACCACTGAAGTGAGCCAAATCAATTGCAGAACCCAGAATAATGCTGAATAAAAATTACTTTTTTTTTTTTTGTAGCTGTAACCTTTCCCAAATAGCATAATCTCTGAAGTGCTATCCTGTGAGATGGCAATTGTCAGAGTATTACTTTTCATTCTATTTTATTCTATATATTTCCAACCTCCTGAGTGATACAATGAATACCCAAGCTTAGTACTTTCATTGTCCTTTTTTGGAGAAGATTAAAATGTCTCTACTGTGTAAATCTCAAAATCCTCATATGCCATTTGACAATTAAAAAAAAAAAAAGCAATTGTGTGTTTTCTCCAAGAAACTCTATGTAAAAGATCATACATGTAGAAAATGTAAATAAAACATTCATATGTGTCAGGATGGAATGTGAACAAATTATGGTTAAGTGAGATAAGCCAAGAAGAGGAGAATGAATACAAGGTTATCTCACTCAGGGGTAGACCTTAAGACACAAGGACAGAAAGGAAAAACACCAAGTAAAGCTTATTTTGGGTTTGGTGTTTGCGCCAAATCAAAGGGCTCAGTGGAAGGAGTTTGTGTATGTGGGGGGGGGGGGTTGAGGGGGCTTGGGGTTCTGCTGCATGATAGAAAAGGACCTAAGCTGGGGGTGAGAGTGTTCTCCAGACACCTAACATGGGAAGATAAAAAAATTAGGCATGTCATCAACAGCATTTGTTAACCCTACAATATACTAATAAAAACAAACAAGCACAAACTTCTGTGGGCTTCGGCAGAGGACTAACAAAGGGGAAGTTTATTACATCAAGGGTTATTTAGGTACCTAAAAACTATGGCAGAAAAACAGGCAAAGAGAAAAAGGCTGGGTGGTCATGATGGCCCTGAGTCATGAGTCATAATAAGTGACCAGTGCTCAGAGGTGTTCGGGTTCCAGGGGAAATGGCATGGTGGGTCAGGGAGAAGGCATAAGCAGTTGAGGAGCAGCAGGAACAGAGAGCCATTTCTAGAGGCATTGATTTAAATAACTTCCTGTATACCCATAATCCCTTGTGGGTTTGTGTTAGTCCCTTGAATCCTCATCAGGCTACAGTCAGCTGTATGCTAATTATGCTCATAATCCACAATCCATTTTGGTTTCCATGAGCTGTGTTCTCAATAACTCCCTACTTCTAGTATAAATATGCACAAAGATGTTTGGAATCTATATGATGTAGGTATATAAGCAAGTTTTCTGTGTTGCTAGGGTTCCCTCTGCAAACTAACTTTGACCCCCAAAGGCAGGGCCATCTCATGGAAAGTTTTCACTAATTATGATGGTAATAGTGAATCTGCTGGAGAAAGAACAGAGCTCTGTGGAGAAAAGTGATGTTCAGCAGCTGTCTGATTAGAATTATAGAGTACAGATTTTTTAATTTCCTTTTTTAATGTTTATTTATTCCCATTTGTTGCCCTGTTGTTTTATTGTTGTAGTTATTATTGTTGTTGTTACTGATGTTGCCGTTGTTGGATAGGACAGAGAGAAATAGAGAGAAGAGGGGGAGAGAAAGATAGACACCTGCAGACCTGCTTCACCACTTGTGAAGTGACCCCTCTGCAGGTGGGGAGCCGGGGGCTCTAACAGGACCCTTAGGCTGGTCCTTGTGCTTTGTGCCACCTGCACTTAACCCGCTGCCAGAATCCCAATACAAAATTTAAAATATATATATATATATATAAAGCTCTCTGTATTCTCCTGTTTCTGTTTGAAAATTTGCCCTTTAAGAGTAAGACAGTAAGAAAGGGTGAGATCAGAGTGACATTCAACTCTGGCATAAACAGGGCCCTGGGGTAGAACCTGATAACACCAAGGAGCTACAGGCAGGCAATTCCCTTCTCCTTCTCTTTCTCCTCCTTCTCTCCTTTTAATTCCTTTCTTTTGTTTCTACTTTTTCCTAGTTTTCTCTTTCATCTCTCTCTTTCTCCTAAAAATATAGAATAAAAACTGGTTTAGAAAAAAATAAGAGAGGTAATTCAGCAGTAGAGCATGTGTATGGGACCTGAGGTTCCATCCCTGATCACACACACACACACACACACACACACACACACGCACGCACGCACACACAAGTGTTGACTTGAAAATGTAAAGTTGGACAGAGGACTTGTGGGTATGAAATCACATGTTTGATCTTCAGTTCCAGTCCCAGAACTGAGTAGTTCTCTAGTCCCTTTGAAAACTATATATGCACGTGGTAGAATATTACAGCAGCTTTGTACTAAAAGTTTACTCTCTTTAATTTATTTCTTTTTTAACAAAGTGCTTCACAGCTCTCAGAACTTCAATATCTTCCTCACTTACATCAAATATTTTTCTTTCCTTTATTGGGGGTATTAATGGGTTACAGTTGACAGTAAAATACAGTAGTTGGTACATGTGTAACATTTCTTAGTTTTCTTTTTAATTAATTAATTAATTTTTAAAATTTAATCATCTTTGTTTATTGGTTAGAGACAGCCAGAAATTGAGAGGGAAGGTGGTGACTGAGAGGGAGAGAGACAAACATTTCTTTCTGTTTGTTTGTTTTTTTGTTTTTAATTTTTTATTTTATTTTTTTATTTAAGAAAAGATTAATTAACAAAACCATCGGGTAGGAGGGGTACAATTCCACACAATTCCCACCACCCAATCTCCATTTCCCACCCCCTCTCCTGATAGCTTTCCTATTCTCTATCCCTCTGGGAGCATGGACCCAGGGTCATTGAGGGTTGCAGAAGGTAGAAGGTCTGGCTTCTGTAATTGCTTCCCCGCTGAACATGGGCGTTGACTGGTCAGTCCATACTCCCAGTCTGCCTCTATCTTTCCCTAGTAGGGTGGGTCTCTGGGGAAGCAGAGCTCCAGGACATATTGGTGGGGTCTTCAGTCTAGGGAAGCCTGGCTGGCATCCTGATGACATCTGGAACCTGGTGACTGAAAAGAGAGTTAACATACGAAGTTAACATACGAAGCCAAACAAATTGTTGAGCCAACAAATTGTTGAGAGAGACAAACATTTCTCAGTTTTCCACATACCAATTAAATCCCCCACCCAGTCCTCCTCCACCATCATGTTCTAGTACCTGAACACTCTGCCCCACTGGAGTCTTTTAGTTTGGTGCAATACACCAACTCCAGGTTAAGTTCTGCTTTGTGTTTTCATTCTATTCTTATTTTTCAACTTCTATCTCTGATTAGGACCTAGATGCAATGCTTCAATTATCTGAAGGTCTTAACTTCTCATCTTCCAGAACACCAGAAAAGGGGTAGAATAGTGCTAGTGAGAAGACTCAAAAGGAGCTGGATGGTGGCCTGTCTAGTAGAGTAAGCACATTACAGTGAGCAAGGACCAGTGTTCAAGTCCGTAGAGAGGGGAAGTTTCTAGAGTGGTAAAACAAAGCTGCAGGTGTTTCACCCTCTATCTCTATACCTCCCCCTACCTTCTCAATTCCTGTCTGTCCTATCAAATAAAAGAAAGGAAAATAAAATGAAAAAAAAAATGTCCCCAGGAGCAGTGGATTTGTCCTGTAGACACCAAGCTACATAAAAAAAAAAATGGTGGTGACCAAACATAACAGAACAACAACAGCAACAAAAATATCTCAAAAATCCATCAGTATTACAGAGTTAACCTAGCTCTAGACAAGGATGGCTCTGCAGATGTTAAAAAAAAAAAAAAAAAAACAGCTCAGACTGACTAAAATGCAAACCCCTAAATCCAGTGAGAGTCTTATTTTCTCTCCAGATAAAGGCAGTGCGGATTAATAATTTCAAAGTACTGTTTTGGTCCCACTTTAGTCAGATAATTCAACCTCACTTGACTACCCAGGTGCAAAGTGAAAATAATAGTTTACTTTGGGAAAGGAAGGTGAACAGAACACTAAAAACAAAGTGATCATTTGGCATGCAGCTGGAATTAGATAATCTTCGGAAGGGAGCATGCATAATGGAAATAATTTCAGCTGTAGGGGAGAAAAAATGTAACTCTGGTGATGGGAATTGTACCTCTCTTATCCCACAATTTTGTTGATCATTATTAAATCAGTAATAAGATAAAGTAGAGAGTAAGTAAATAAATCTTTAAAAATAATCAATCCTGATTTCTCTTATGTATCATTTTAGTATTTTTTGCTTTTTTTTAACTTCTTTTATTTTTATTTATTTTTTTATTTAAGAAAGGATTAATTAACAAAACCATAGGGTAGGAGGGGTACAACTCCACACAATTCCCACCACCCAATCTCCATATCCCACCTCCTCCCCTGATAGCTTTCCCATGTTCTATCCCTCTGGGAGCATGGACCCAAGGTCATTGTGGGTTGCAGAAGGTAGAAGGTCTGGCTTCTGTAATTGCTTCCCCGCTGAACATGGGCATTGACTCATCCGTCCATACTCCCAGTCTGCCTCTCTCTTTCCATAGTAGGTTGCGGTTCTGGGGAAGCGGAGTTCCAGGCCACATTGGTGGGGTCTTCAGTCTAGGGAAGACTGGCCGGCATCCTGATGACATCTGGAGCCTGGTGACTGAAAAGAGAATTAACATATGAAGCCAAACAAATTGTTGAGCAATCATGGACCCAAAGCTTGGAATAGTGGAGAGGAAGTGTTAGGGGGGTACTCACTGCAAACTCTAGTGTACTTCTGCTTTCAGGTATATATTTTGCAGTAGTTTATGGATATGTGTGAACATATGCTCTCTCTCACAGAAAGAGAGTATATATCTAGGTTTTGGGACTTTGTTAGAAAGTGAACCACCTGAGATGGAATTAGAGTATACTATGAAAGGAAAGGTCTCACCCAAGTACTGAAGCTGAAGGGTTGCCATTCCACACGTGAAGTCTCTGGACACATTCTGAAATGAAGCATGTTTAGGTGGCAATCGTTGTGTTGTTTAGGTTGTGATCGGCAGATGCAATATTATTTGATATGGATTGGGAGATGCATACGGGAAAGTGGGCCCTATCCAAGGGTTCCAGGACTGTGGGAAGTAGGGGCTCTATAGTGGAGATGTGAGGTTCCTGCTGTCTTAGGGTTCAAAAAGACAATCAATAGTTAATGTTATCATCACATTATTTGGTAATTGGGTTAACTTTGAAAAGTCCTTTTGTTAGGGTTAGCTGTACAGTACCCAGTACCTTGTGTATAGCTGTGCTATTGGTTGCTTCTGATCTACTTGGTCTAGACTTTTGAGAGAGTCTGCATATCAATTACACTGCATATATTGAGAAAAGATTCAGTTTGTGTTTTGAAAAACTTCGAGACATACAATTAATTTTCCCCCTCTCGTATTAATTAACTAGTGATTTGTATGACTACATTTTACTAGGAGTGTACATAAACACCATTCTCACCACCAAAAGACTGTGACCCATCGCTCCCACCCACTCCCACCCCTTACTGTCCCAGGAAGTTGCATGCTCACCACAGGGTTTTTACTTTGGTGCCCTACTTACAATTTGGTCATGTCCTGCTTTTAGTTTCCCTTTCAGATCTTCTTTCTCAACTTCTGTTGATGAATGGGATCAGCTCATACTCATCTCTATCTTTTTGACTTAACTCACTTAACATTATTCCTTCTAGCTCTGTCCAAGATGGGTCACAGAATGTGGGTTCATTGTTCTTGATAGCTGCATAGTATTCCATTGTGTAGATATACCACAGCTTTCTCAGCCACTCATCTGTTGTTGGGCACCTGGGTTGCTTCCAGGTTTTAGCTATTATGAATTGTGCTGCTATGAACATAGGAGTACACACCTCTTTTTGGTTGGTTGTTATGGAGTCCTTGCAGTATAACCCCAGGAGAGGAATTACTGGATTATATGGAAGGTCCATGTCTAGCCTTCTGAGAGTTTTCCAGACTGCTCTCCACAGAGGCTGTACCAATTTACATTCCCACCAGCAATGAAAAAGGGTTCCTCTGTCCCCACAACCTCTCCAGCATTTGTTGCTGCTGTCCTTTTTGATGTATGCCATTCTTACAGGAGTGAGGTGGTATCTTAGTGTTGTCTTAATTTGCATTTCTCTGACAATCAGTAACCTAGAGCAGTTTTTCATATGTTTGTTAGCCTTTTGGATATCCTCTGTAGTGAATGTTTTGTTCATATCCTCTGCCCATTTTTTTTATGGGGTCATTTGTTTTTTTGGTACTAAGTTTGCTGAGCTCTTTATATATTTTGGTGATTAGTTTCTTGTCTGATATATGGCATGTGAAGATCTTCTCCCATTCTGTGAGGTGTCTCTTTGTTTGTGTGATAGTTTCTTTGGATGTGCAGAAGCTTTTCAATTTGATGTAGTCCCATTGTTTTGTTTCTGCTTTAGTCTTCCTTGCAATTGGGTTTGATTCGTCACAGATGTCCTTGATGTATAGGTGGGAAAGTGTTTTACCAATGTTTTCCTCTAAGTATTTGATTGTTTCTGGTCTGACATCTAGGTCTTTGTTCCATTTGGAGTTGATTTTTTTTTCTGGTGAGTTAAAGTGGTTCAATTTCCTTCTTCTGCATGTTACAACCCAGTTTTCCCAGCACCATTTATTGAAGAGAGCCTCCTTCTTCCATTTAATGCTTTGAGCCCCCTTATCAAAGATTAGATGTCTATAGATGTGGGGATTTATTTCTGGGCTTTCAATTCTGTTCCACTAGTCTGTGTGCCTATTTTTGTTCCAGTACCATGCTGTTTTGATGATGATGGCTTTATAATATAGTTTAAGGTCTGGGAGTGTGATGCCTCCATTTCTGTTTCTTTGCCTTAAGATGGTTTTGGCAGTTCTAGGTGTTTTCATGTTCCAGATAAATGATTGTAGTGTTTGTTCCATTCTCTTAAAGAAGCTGGTGTAAATTTGATGGGTATTGCATTAAATTTGTATATGGCTCTGGGGAGAATATTCATTTTGATGATATTTATTCTTCCAATCCATGAGCATGGGATATCTTTCCATTTCTTGGTATCAGCTTCTATTTCCTTGAGTAGTGACTCAAAGTTTTCAGCATACAAGTCTTTCACTTCTTTGGTCAACTTTATTCCTAGGTATTTGATTGATTTTGCTGAAACAGTAAATGGGAGTGATTTCTGGATGTCTTCTTCTTCAGATTTAGTGTTTGCATAAAGAAATGCCACTGATTTTTGTACATTGATTTTGTAGCCTGATACCTTGCTATATTGCCTAATAACTTCCCGTAGTTTTCTATTGGATTCTTTAGGTTTTTCTATGTATACTATCATATAATCTGCAAATAGTGAGAGCTTGACTTCTTCCCTTCCAATATGTATTTCTTTGATTCCTTTCTCTTGCCTGATTGCTATGGCAAGAACTTCCAGGTTATGTTGAAGCGTAACGGTGACAGTGGACATCCCTGGTAGTCCCCGATCTGAGGGGGAATACTTTCAGCTTCTGTCCATTGAGTATGATGTTGGCTAGAGGTTTGCTATATATAGACTCCACTATCTTGAGGAATTTCCCATTTTTTGTAGAGTTTTGAGCATGAATGGGTGTTGGATTTTGTCAAAGGCTTTCTCTGCATCTGTTGAGTTAATCATGTGGTTTTTGGCTTTGCTTTTATTGATGTGGTGAATGACATGGATTGACTTATGGATGTTGAACCAGCCTTGCATTCCTGGGATGAATCCCAGTTGGTTGTTATGAACGATATTTTTGATATGGTGCTGTATCCGGTTTTTCCAATATCTTGTTTAATATTTTGGCATCTATGTTCATCAGAGATATTGGTCTGTAGTTTTCCTTTTTTGTTCTGTCCCTATCAGCTTTTGATATCAGGGTGATGTTGGCTTCATAGAAGGTGGAAGGGAGTATTCCTGTTTCTTCAATCTTATGGAAAAGCTTAAGAAGTATGAGTACTAACTGTTTCCTGAAAGTTTTGTAGAATTCATTTGTGAAGCCACCTGGTCCAGGACTTTTGTTGTTGGGGAGGTTCTTAATAACGGTTTCAATTTCTTTGTCTGTGATTGGTGCATTTAGATTTTGTAGTACTTCTTGGTTAAGATTTGGAACGGCATATCCTTCTAGGAATTGTTCCATTTCTTCCAGATTCTCTAGCTTGGTGGCGTATAGTTCTTTATAGAAGTTTCACAGGATTCTCTGGATTTCTGTGGTGTCAGTTGTGATATCTCCTCCATCGTTTACAATTCTATTAATTTGAGTCTTCTCTCTTTTTTTGTTTGGTGAGTCTGGCTAGGGGTTTTTCAATTTTGTTTAATCTTTCAAAGAACCAACATTTGGCTTCATTGATCTTTTGTATGGTTCTTTTATTTTTTATGTTGTTTATTTCTGCTCTAACTTTGGTGATTTCTGTCCTTCTGGATGCTTTAAGGTTCCTTTATTCCTCTTCCTCTGAGTTCTTGAGGTATGCAGTAAGGTCGTTCATTTGAGCTTTTTCTTTTTGTGTAATATGGGATTGTCTGGCTGTAAATTTCCCTCTCAATACTGCTTTAGCTGAGTCCCAAAAATTTTGATAGGTTGTGTCTTCATTTTCATTTGTTTCCAGGAACATTTGAATTTCCTGCTTGAGTGAATCTCTGACCCAGTAGTTCTTAAGGAGTATGCTGTTTAGTTTCCAAATTCTGTGACTTTTAATAATTGTCTGTTTGTTGTTAAATGTTAGTTTTACTCCACTGTGGTCTGAGTAGATACTTGGGATGATTATAATGTTCTTGAATTTATTGATGCTGTCTTTGTGGCCTAACATGTGGTCTATCCTTGAGTATGTGTTATGTGGATTTGAAAAGAAGGTGTATTCCAGTTTTTGGGGGTGAAGGACTCTGAAAATGTCCAAGAGGTCTAGTCTGTCAATCTCTTCATTCAATTCTCTTGTATGTTTGTTGGTTCTCTGCTTTGTTGATCTGCCTAAGTGTGAGTGTGGTGTATTGAAGTCTCCCACTATTATTACTATTGATGTATTTTTGAAATTCATTCAGTAAGTGCTTGATGCATTTAGATGGTTCCTCATTGGGTGCATAGATGTTAATGATTGTTAAGTCTTCTTGGCTGATTGATCCTCTAATCATTTTGTAATGTCCTTGCCTATCTTTTATTACTTTATTTAATTAAAAATCTGTCGTGTCTGAGATGAAAATGGCTGTTCCTGCCCTTTTTTGTGGTCCGTTAGCCTGTATGATAGCTTTCCATCCTTTCACTTTAAGTCTGTGTTTATCATGTTGTGACAGATGGGATTCTTGCAAGCAGCATATGGTTGGGTTATGTTTTCTGATCCATCCCCCAACTCTGTGCCTTTTGATGGGTGAGTTTAAGCCATTGACATTTATTGATATTATGGATTTAATGTATTGTAGTGCCATTGTTCAAAAAAAATTTTTTTGTGTTTGCTCTGCTATATTGCCAGTATTGTAGTGATGTTCTTGTTTATAAGAGGTCTTTTAGAACCTCCTTCAAGGCCGATTTGGTGATGGTTGCCTCCTTTAACTGTTGTTTGTCTAAGAAGGTTTTGATCCCTCCATCTAGTTTGAATGAAAGTCTATCAGGATATATTATCCTTGGTTGAAACCCTTTTTCATTCCGGGCTAAATAGATATCTTGCTATTCTCTTCTGGATTTTAGAGTTTGAGTGGAGAAGTTTGCAGATAATCTTAGGGGTTTTCCCTTGTATGTGACTTTTTGTTTCTCTCTTGCAACCTTTAGGATCCTTTCTTTTTCCTTACTTCTTCTCATTGTGACTATGATGTGTCTTGGTTTCTTCCGGTCTGGGTTGGTTCTGTTTGGTACTCTCTGGGCCTCTTGAATCTTGATGTCCTTTCTGTTATTCAGGTCTGGGAAGTTTTCTTGTATTTCCTCTAGAATGTTTGCTTCCCCTTCCTCTCTTTCTTCCTCTGGCAGGACAATTATACGAATGTTACTTCTTTTGAGATCATCCCATATGTCTCTGTTGTTGTTTTCAGTGTCTCTCAATCTCTTTTTAAGCTCTTTCACCCCTTTCTTAGTTTTCTCTAACTCATCCTCTGTCTGACTAATTCTGTTTTCTGCTTCTGTTAGTCTGCTTTCCCTTGCCTCAGCTTCTTTCTTCATTACAGCTATTTCAGCTTTCAGTTCTCTAATTGCCTCAAGATAATCAGTATTTTCCTTGGGGGTCTCAACTGTTGTTTCCCTAATACTGCCATTCCTTTCCTCCAATGTTGCTTTCATTTCTGTGATTAATATGTTTATTATTGCTTGCATACTTTTCTTGTCTATGGTTCTGGCTGATTTGTGGTTTCTTCTGGGCTCTTGTCTTCATTCATTGGAGTAGCAGTTTTATTTGTTTTTGATCTACCCATTTTTTTGATTTATGTGTTTCTTTTTTTATGCTCTGTTGTTCCTCAGCTGTTGTTTCTTGAGTACAAACAACACTGTACTAAATACCTTTATGACAATTGCACTCACCAACCTCAGGAATTATATTAGCAACTGAAGCAAGTATTGAAGCAGTTTAATCACTACCAGTTAGCCAAACAATTTCTCCAGTCCGTGAAATAATAGTAACCAAATCCCAGTGAAGAAGAAAGAGAAAAGAAAGAAGGGATAGCAAGAATGGACAGTTATGCAAATCTACTATCCACTGTTTATTCTAGGGGTAACAAGAGGGGAAAGGGAACTAGAGCAGAGATACACACATAGAGAGTCCACTCTGAGTCAGATTTCCTCCCCAAAATAATTCACAAATTCAGAAAGGCAAAGAAGAAGGAAGGAAGAAGTGTATGACAAGATATAAAAAAAAAAGAAAGAGAAAAAAGAGACAAGTGAGAGAAAAGGGAAAAGATAAGAAAAAGATCTGTAATTAAAGAACAGTGAAAGGAAAGGGTTTTTTTTTTATTACTTTATTTTTAATTTATTTTTTTTTTAATTAGCTAGGAGGAGAAGGGAGGGAGAGTCTGTAGAGGAGGTAGGAGTAAGGAGATAAGTTCCTCCCACAATAGATAAGATGCCCACTACCCTAGCAATGAAAGATATCCTAAGAGATAATTCTGATCAACCTAAAGAGGGTGGGGAGGATATATGCCTTTACATAATATTAATAATAAAATAGAGCAGGGTAAAAAAAAAAAAAAAAAACCCTGTCCCAGATTACCTCAAACCTCATGATCAGAGGCAGCTGATTGTTAAGAATGAGAAAAAAAAAAAAAAAAACCTCAAGACTAGAGAAGGATAGCTGAAATAGACAGTTATGCAAATCTACTATCCACTTTATATTCTAGGGGTGGCTAAAGGAGGAAGGGAAGTTGAGCAGAGACACTTGCAGTGGGAGTCCACACTGAGTCAGAATTATTGCCCCAAATAATTCCAAAATGTTTATCAGTGAATTCAAAAAAGCACACTGTTTGGTGGTGTGGGGGCTGGGGCCTGTGGCTTTGGAAGCTGTAGGATTAAGGAAGAAAGGATGACAAGAATGAGAAAAAGAATAAAAAAAGAAAGAGAGAGAAAAAAGAAAAAGCTAAGAAAAAGATCAGTCATAAAAGAGCGGTGAAAGAGTTTTATTTATTTATTTTTAATTATTTAATTAGCTATGTGGGGTGAGGTGTGTGGGGTTGGCTACTTAGAGGTTTCAGAAGGGTATATACTTAGAATGAATGATACTCCCTGGTGGACAGAAGCTCAGCAGGGGAGCCTGCTAGGAGCTGGTCCCCAGGGACTGGTTATGGGGGGGGGAGAGGGAGGGAGTGTGCTTAACAATTAAATGGAAATAATTTTTCCCTTTTTTTCTACTCTATTTCTTAACCCAAATTAAGTTATAGTCACCTCCTTGGTGTTACCACTAGGACCCCTTATTGACTGGCCTACTAAAGGCAGAAAATCCTACCGTTTCCAGAAGATGTGGTCAGAGCTCAAGCCACTAGCCGCTTCTCAGTCCCCCATCTTCTGGGAGCCTTTGCTGTTTTTTTCTTAAATAACAGTAGCCAGTATTTTTAAAAAATAATTTTCATTTACTTATTAGAGATACCCAGAAATCAAGAGAGAATTGAATGATATCTAGGGAGAAAGACAGAAAGACAACTGCAATACTGAGTCAACACTTGTAAAGCTTTGCTTCTGTAGGTGTGGACTGGTGGCTTGAACCTGGGTCCCTGAGTATCATAGTATGTGCATTCAACCACAGCTACCACTGGGCCTCTTTTCTACTGCTTTTTTACTACTGTCCAACCTCTTTTGTTCTGTCACCAAGGTTGTTAGTACTTATGGCACTGCCAGATATCATATCCCACAATGCACAGAACAACACACCTTCAGCCCAACAGTGAACTGTCTATTCTTAAACATCAAAGTTGTCGAATATATTTGGGATCATCTTACTTGGTGGTTAATGGTTTACAGAACAGTTGGTGTAACACATGGGTAAAATTTCTCATCTCCCTGTGATAGGTGTCTGCAGAACACTCCCTACAACTTAGGTCCTTGTCTACCATCATGTACCAAGACCCCAACATTCTCTCCATGCCCTCCATCCCTTCTCCTCTGTCCTCAGAGTCCTTTGCTTTTGTTTAATTCACCCCACCCAGTCCAAGTTTCACTGTGTTTTCCCTTTCTGTCCTTGTTTCTTAATTTCCACTTATAAGGGAAATTATTCCATATTTGTCCTTCTCTTTTAGGCTTATCTCACTTATAATGACTCCCTCAAGTAAAATCCAAGATGAAGGAAAGAAGGACTCATCATTTTTTTTTTTTTGCCTCCAGAGTTATCGCTGGGACTCAGTCCCTGCGCTACAATTCCACTGCTCCTGGAGGCCATTTTCCCCATTCAGTTGCCCTTGTTGTTGCCATTGCTGTTGTTGGATAGGACAGAGAAATCAAGAGAGGAGGGAAAGACAGAGAGAGGGAGAGAAAGATAAGACACCTGTAGACCTGCTTCACAGCTTGTGAAGCACCCCCCTGCAGGTGGGGAATGGGGAGCTTAAACCCAGATCCTTACTCTGTTCCTTGTGCTTCATGCCCTGTACACTTAACCTTCTGTGGTACCGCCCAGTTCCATGGACTCATCATTTTTAACACCTGAGCAGTGTTATGTTTGTATACCAGAACTTTCTTAGCTAATTATTTGCCACTGGGCACTTAATTTGCTTGCCACAGTTGTTGAACTTGACAACTCCTATTCCAGGGAAGTATTTTGCAAACAGTTGTCTTTATTGCTCAGTTCACTTAATTCTCATGCATATTTGTGGGGTTTTGCATCTGCCTAAGTGTGCATGTGAGTACATATGTGTGAAAAGTTGCTTGGTCAAATTAGTTGCTAAAAATATTAAACATTCATTTGCTTGAGTGTTCAACAGAGTCTTAGATGGACCTTTTAAGTATTTTAGGTGGTGCTCTGTTTCACAAACTTATTCACCTTGGAGACTTCTTTTGATGAAAAATATTGATGAACTCGTCTTCTTCCAGAGAACTTTGGGAAAGACTATTTTGGAGTATGGGCATGATATGGTAAGATATAAGGAACAGAAGGAACTTAGTATATAATTTAGTAAAAGATTAACTGCGGTGGGGGCAGGGGGTCGGCGGTAGGTGGTAGCACAGCAGGTTAAGCGCATGTGGCACAAAGTGCTAGGACCAGAGTAAGGATCCTGGCTTAAGCCCCCAGTTCCACCTGCAGGGGAGTCACCTCACAGGCGGTGAAGCAGGTCTGCAGGTGTCTATCTTTCTCTCTCCCTCTCTGCCTTCCCCTCCTCTCTCCATTTCTCTTGCCCCTATCCAACAACGAACGACATCAACAACAACAATAATAACCACAACAAGGGCAACAAGGGGGAGAAAAAAAAGATCAACAGAAAGACCTGTCTTTCAGTTTCAGGTCTATTTGGCGTATTACACCAAGGCTAGGAAGCATTTAGCTTTTTGTCTTTTGCTTCTTCTTCTTGAGGTCTAGTGATTAATTTTATCTTTATTCTTAGAAATAAAAATTATGAATTTAAGAGTATGTCAAGAATCTTGAAATATACTATCACTTTTTGCAGAAAATTACAATGAGAAATGTATAACATATGCCTGGGGAGACAGCATAATGGTTCTGCTAAAGATTTTCATGCCTGAGGTTCCAAGGTTCCAGGGTCAATCCCTAGCACCAGCAAAAGCCAGAGTTTAACATTGTGCTGGTCTTTCTTGTTGTATATTTCTTTCTGTATATCTGTCTCATTTAAAACATAAATAAATAAACAAAATTAAAATAATAATAGTAATAATAGATAAATTTGAAATAAGAATAGTATATAGCATATAAAATATGAACTAGGTCAAAATGTTATAATAGTTATTTCAAAAAATCAAATTAAGGAAACTAGTCTATTTTTTCCACTGTTAACTAATTAATCTATTCAAAATAATTAGTCTAGGTTGTACTAAGTTGATATTTAAGAGATATGAAATAACATATCTAAAAGTTTATCTTGTATTTACTCCACATCATCAAAAAAAAAAGAGGTCTGATTTAATTACCAGATAACATCTACCATCTCCAGGTCCATTTAAATGTATTTTGGATTTACTGTGAAATTAGTGGGAAAACATAAATATATTTAAATGCACGTCAAGACTGCTAATTGCAGCATTTAGCTTTTGGCATTCATTCTTTTTTTTTTTTTTTTTCAAAATTAGTATGTCTTAATTGTCACTGGTGTTGTCTTCTAGGCCTTGTCTCTACTTAGTTAAATAGCATTGGAATAAACATTGACAGTACCCATGGATATTTTAAGCCCCTACCGAATTTAGCTTAGTCTGAGAATTAATTCCATGGTACACATTTTAAAGAAGAAATAGACCTGTGCTACCATGAGAGAAATTAATACTAAATGGTCTGGAAAATAAAGTATACTTAAAGAATCCTAAAGAATTAGTTACTGGAAATTCCATTTGAACCAGAAACAAACCACTTAAATGGTTCCAAGAAAAAAGGTTAAATATCAAGAAAAATTGTATGGAGGCCAGGCATTGGCACACCTACAAGTTTTTGGTCAGTACTAAGCCATCCCATCATCTGGGGATCTAATCAAGAATCCTTGGATTTCCCACACATATGACGGGCCTAGACTGCTAATTGATCCCTTTCTCAACCATCACTAGTCACTTCCATAAGGAACATCGTCATAAGCTGTTTTCCTTTCCAGGAACTTCCCCTTATGTTATTGTTACTATATATATATATATATATATATATATGTATATATATATATATATATATATATTTATTTATTTATTTAGAAATTAGAAGTAGTGACAAGACCATAGGATAAGAGAGGGATGCATTGGATCGACCTTCTCATGGTGCATCCCGTGAGTACCCATTTATTGGGGAAACTGACGATCCTTCCTAGCCGACTGAATCCACATGGATCCCAGTCACTTTCAAAGCCAGCAACAAGCAGACATCAGGCTCAACCTGATGCTGTTGACTGGCTACGGAAGAAGGGAAAACGCTAGAAGAAGAAGAAGAAGGATAAGAGAGGTACAATTCCATACAATTTCAACCACCAGAACTCTATATCCAGTCCCCTCCCTTGAAAACTTTTCTATTCTTTGTCTCTCTGGGAGTATGGACCCAAGATAATTATGGGGTGCAGAAGGAGGTAGGTCTGGCAGCAATAGAGGGGACTGCTCCACTGTCCAAAGGGTGGCTGGGGTATCCTACTCTGCCATTTGAATAGTAACACTGGTCCTGAAATGAGTGCAGCCTAGAAAGTTTTCAGCTGTGACTATGGACTGAGAGCTCAGACTGACAAGGACCAGGAGGTTACATAGGCTTCTGTGATATATATATATATGTGTGTGTGTGTGTGTGTGTGTGTGTGTGTGTCTGCATATCTGTGGGCACCCTAGGTTAAGTGGATGTAGTAAACAGTTAATTTTATATAGAGATTTTTTTTTTTAAGATTAGGAGCTACTCTCTGCCCTAATCCAACTTTCTAGCCCTCCTCTACTCTGATACCATCTTCTCAGACAATATTTTTATCTACCTCCATTTTAGCCATCAAACTCAAGCAAAAACAATGGAATTGGCAAAGCTGTCCTAACCAGTCTCTGGCCCCTAGGAACATACCTAAAATGGACTTCCTAGCTTCTTTCTACCCTAAGGTCCCTATTCTCATCTTCTCTTTACTTGCTTTATGTTTCCTGTTCGTTAATCATTTGTCCTGCTTTATATCTTGCCACATTTTAGCCACCAAGTTGCAAAGGCTACCAAGACGCCATGCTGACTTCCCTGGGCAGAGGACCAATGTTTCCTCCAGAACCTTCTCTGACTAGGGAAAAATACACACAAGCTGGCAACTACTCTCTACCCTAATCCAGCTTTCTAGGCCTATTCTCAATTCTGACACTATTTTACCAGAATATACTTTTAGTCCAACTGAATGCCAGCTAACTATTGGGCTCAAGGAAAAATTATTATTGATGGACCCCATGGAACAGATCTAAAATAGAATTCTTAGCTTCTTCCCACATGAAGACCCCTAATTTCATCAGCTTTATTCCTGCCTTTGGGTTCCTGTGTATCAAACAATTTGGCCTGATTTATATATTACCGCTTTTCAGCCACCAAGTTGCTACTATGATGCCATCCTGATTTCCCTGGGCAGACAACCTCACCAATATGTCCTGGAACTTCACCTTTCCAGAGCCCTACCCTACCCCATTAGAGAAATATAGAAACAGGCTGGGAATATGGGTCCACCTACCAATGTCCATGTCCAGAGGAGAAACAACTTTCTACCTTCAGTACCTAATAAAGAATTTTGATCCATAATTCCAGAGGGATAAAAATACGGAAGCTTCCAATGAAGGGGATGAGAACTCTGGTGATGGAAACTGTATGGAATTGTACCCCTGTTATCTTATAATCTTGTTAATCATTATGAATTCACTAATACTTTTTTAAAAGTCTGTGTCATTAAAAGGCACCAACCAAATAAAGCATATATCCTTGAACAACTCATATAGAAATAATCTATTATTTTTGAATACCCTACTATATTTAGTTTTATGTGTAAGAAAAGAATAGGGGAATGTGTAAGCTGTGCAAAGTTTAAACGTCTTCTGATGAATATTTTAGTCTAATTATTTTCTACTGTAAGATATATTTTGTGAAAAATTGTTAAGACAAAACATGTATCATATTATCTATAAAATAATGAACTTGCAGCCTAGGAAGTGATAAAGTGGATGAGCCATTGAACTCTCAGGGTTTAGTTTTCTCTCTCTCTTTCTCTTTTCCACTCCCTTTCTCTCTTTCCATCCCTCATAAATAAATATTCAGAAAGTCATAAAAAAGAAAAATCATGAATTTATAACTATATCTTCAGATCAATAAAAGAACAAGTTGCATTGACAAATTTGAGAACAGATTTGACTTTTTTTGTGTGTGTGGAAATACACCACACAATTCTTTTTAATTTTTTTAAATATTTATTTATTTTCCCTTTTTGTTGCCCTTGTTTTTTTATTGTTGTAGCAGTTATTATTATTGTTGTTATTGTTGTTGTTTTTGTTAGATAGGACAGAGAGAAATGGAGAGAGACAGGGAAGAGAGAGAGGGGGAGAGAAAGACACCTGAAGACAGCTTCACCACCTGTGAAGCGATCCCCCTGCAGGTGGGGAACCAGGGGCTCAAACTGGCATCCTTATGCTGGTCCTTGCGCTTCCTGCCTGACTCCCACCACACAGTTCTTAACTATTCTTCTGTTCTTAGATACTTGGGTTGTTTCCAAAATTTCAGCTGTCACAAATACCAGATCTCTTTGGATTTGTGTTGTTGTATTCTTTGGAAAGAAAACTTTGACATTTTCACCAGTGAGTATGATGCTTCTTAGGAGTTTGTCCCCTGCTGCCTCTACTACATTGAAAAATGTTGCCTCTAATCCTCCCCTTTTTAAAAAATGTTTGATCATAAATTTATATAGAAAAAAAAACATGACAAAAGAATGGAGGTAAGGCAGCTACAGCTCACCTGGTCTGCATGCCTTAAGTAGCAAAACTTCCAAATTCTAGCTCCATATGCCAAGACTGAACAGTGTTTTCATTTATCATCTATCTATCTATCTATCTATCTATCTATCATCTATCTATCATCAATCATCTATCTATTTTCCATCTTATATTTATATTCCTTTCTCTAGTGGACATAAATAAATACTTAAAAATAAAACTCAATGAATATCATACTGGAAAGCTACCAATATATAACTTTTGTTGATAAGTAATTTAATATATGTATTTAAAACATATAAACATATATGTAGCTCAGTTCGAAAGCCATTTTTGAAAAGCAGAATAACTTGTCTTCACTCTTATTGGGTCATGAATTTTTACCCAAAGAACAATTATATTTCTTAATATCACTAGGCACATTATAATGCTAAAAAAGAAATATTGGTGAAAATTGTAACTGAAATTGCAGAGAAAGACTCTGAAAAGTCAGCGTTAAATGCTGAAAATTCAAATTCTAGGTGACTAGACACTTGGCTTAGAGATTAACAGAATAATGGCCTAAACAAAGACACAGAGTACGAACATTTCAACTCCAAAAAAAAAAAAAGAAAGAAAGAAAGATAAGAGTGTGTTCTGAAAGTATTCTAGGACTCTTCTGCAGAAGTAGAACTGTTCAGTACAATACATCTATGTCTGTTAGGAAGAACATCGTTTTAGTGAGATCTGCCGGAGAATGTTCTCCCGCTGGACAAATGAGCCTATAAATTGTCCTGATTAGTGTCACTGCTACCTTATTTTTGACCTTTGAAATACTATGGCTAGTATTTCTATTAGATTATATTGTCAACTGGAAATAGTTAGTTTGAATGTTTTTTGTTTCCTCGTGTATCTGATTGAGTATTTCTTATATTTTATATACTTTGATCACTTTTAGCATTAAAGGCTCAAGCAAGACCACTATCTCTAAATTTAAATTCCTTAAAAATAGCAATTTTTGAGGCATCACACTCCCAGACCTTAAACTATATTATAAAGCCATCATCATCAAAACAGCATGGTACTGGAACAAAAATAGGCACACAGACCAGTGGAACAGAACTGAAAGCCCAGAAATAAATTCCAACACCTATGGGCATCTAATCTTTGATAAGGGGTCCCAAAGGATTAAATGGAAAAAGGAGGCTCTCTTCAATAAATGGTGCTGGGAAAACTGGGTTGCAACATGCATAAGAAGGAAATTGAACCACTTTATCTCACCAGAAAAAAAATCAACTCCAAATGGAACAAAGACCTAGATGTCAGACCAGAAACAATCAAATACTTAGAGGAAAACATTGGTAAAACACTTTCCCACCTATACATCAAGGGCATCTTTGACGAATCAAACCCAATTGCAAGGAAGACTAAAGCAGAAACAAACCAATGGGACTACATCAAATTGAAAAGCTTCTGCACATCCAAAGAAACTATCACACAAACAAAGAGACCCCTCACAGAATAGGAGAAGATCTTCACATGCCATACATCAGACACTAATCACCAAAATATATAAAGAGCTCAGCAAACTTAGTACCAAAAAAACAAATGACCCCATCGAAAAATGGGCAGAGGATATGAACAAAACATTCACTACAGAGGAGACCCAAAAGGCTAACAAACATATGGAAAACTGCTCTAGGTCACTGATTGTCAGAGAAATGCAAATTAAGACAACACTAAGATACCATCTCACTCCTGTAAGAATGGCATACATCAAAAAGGACAGCAGCAACAAATGCTGGAGAGTTTGTGGGGACACAGGAACCCTTTTACATTGCTGGTGGGAATGTAAATTGGTATAGCCTCTGTGGAGAGCAGTCTGGAAAACTCTCAGAAGGCTAGACATGGACCTTCCATATGATCCAGTAATTCCTCTCCTGGGGCTATACCCCAAGGACTCCATAACACCCAACCAAAAAGAGGTATGTACTCCTATGTTCATAGCAGCACAATTCATAATAGCTAAAACCTGGAAGCAACCCAGGTGCTCAACAACAGATGAGTGGCTGGGAAAGCTGTGGTATATATACACAATGGGATACTATACAGCTATCAAGAACAATGAACCCACCTTCTCTGACCCATCTTGGACAGAGCTAGAAGGAATTATGTTAAGTGAACTAACTCAGAAAGATAAAGATGAGTATGGGATGATCCCACTCATCAACAGAAGCTGACTAAGAAGATCTGAAAGGGAAACTAAAAGCAGGACCTGATCAAATTGTAAGTAGGGCACCAAAGTAAAAACCCTGTGGTGAGGGGTAGACATGCAGCTTCCTGGGCCAGTGGGGGGTGGGAGTGGGTGGGAGGGATGGGTCACAGTCTTTCGGTGGTGGGAATGGTATTTATGTACACTCCTAGCAAAATGTAGACATATAAATCAGTAGTTGATTAATATGAGAGGGGGAATATCAATTGTATGTCTCAAAGTTTTTCAAAACACAAACTGAATCTTTTTAATATATAGGCTGTGTATTTGATCTGCGGGCTCTCTCAAAATCCTAGACCAAGTAGATTAGAAGCATCCAATAGCACAGCTATATACAAGATACTGGATACTGCACAACAAACCATAACAAAAGGACTTTTCAAAGTTAACCTAATTACCAAATAATGTGATGATAACATTAATTATCGATTGTCTTTTTGAACCCTAAGACAGCAGGAACCTCACATCTCCACTATAGAGCCCCTACTTCCCACAGTCCTGGAACCCTTGGATAGGGCCCACTTTCCCGTATGCCTCTCCCAATCCATACCAAATAATATTGCATCCGCCGATCACAACCTAACCAACGCAACGATTGCCACCTCAACATGCTTCACTTCAGACTGTGTCCAGAGACTTCACGAGTAGAATGACAACCCTTCAGCTTCATTACTTGGGTGAGACCTTTCCTTTTATAGTACACTCTAATTTCATCTCAGGTAGTTCACTTTCTAACAAAGTCCCATAACCTAGATATACAGCAGTTTCTGTGAGAGAGAGCTTATGTTCACACGTATCCATAAACTACTGCAAAATATATACCTGAAAGCAGAAGTACACTAGAGTTTGCAGTGAGTGCCTCCCTAACACTTCCTCTCCACTATTCCAAGCTTTGGGTTCATGATTGCTCAACAATTTGTTTGGCTTCGTATGTTAACTCTCTTTTCAATCATCAGGTTCCAGATGCCACCAGGATGCTGGCCAGGCTTCCCTGGATTGAAGACCCCACCAATGTGTCCTGGAGCCCAGCTTCCCCAGAGACACACCCTACTAGGGAAAGAGAGAGGCAGACTGGGAGTATGGACCGACCAGTCAATGCCCATGTTCAGCGGGGAAGCAATTACAGAAGCCAGTCCTTCTCCCTTCTGCAACCCTCAAAGACCCTGGGTCCATGCTCCCAGAGGGATAGAGAATGGGAAAGCTATCAGGGGAGGGGGTGGGTTATGGAGATTGGCTGGTGGGAATTGTGTGGAGTTGTAACTCTCCTACCTTATGGTTTTGTTAATTAATCCTTTCTTAAAAAAATATATATAGCAATCTTTGTTTTGAAATCATAATCATCAAGAGGCTTTATACGCAAATAAAAAACCTCATTCTCATTAATATTCCTAAATATTTTTCTTGAATTCTTAGTGTATAGCTTTAATTTGAAAACAATAGGTAATTTCCAAATGAGAGAAAAAGGGGTAGATGGGAGAGAGATTAAAAAGAGAGAGAGAACACAGCACTTTCCTTCAATATGGTGGGATTAGGTTTGAATCTGTGTTGTGCATATTATAATATAACCTAAGCTTTTCTAGTTCTGTGTCTGGTCTACGAATCTATACCAAGTATTTCACTGTCTTCTTCCTCTCCTCCTCTTCCTCCTTCTCCTTCTTCTACTTCTTTCTCTTCTTTTCTCCTTCTCCTCCTCCTCCTTTCTCTCTCTCTCTCTCCCTCTCTGTCTCTCTCTCTCTCTCCCTCTCTCTGCTTTCAAGATTATTGCTAGGGCTCAGTCATTTTATCCATTTTTGTTGTTGTTGGAGAGAGAAAGGGAAGATAAAGAGGAGAGAGAAAGATACTTGAAGACATGATCCACTGCTTATGAAAACGACCCCCTTGCAGGTGGGGAGCCAGGGGCTAGAACCGGGATCCTTGAGCCAGTTCCTGCACTTCATACTATGTGCACTTAACCCGGTGAGCCCTGACTTCCCCCCTTCCCCTCACCATCGCATAGGAAATTTTCCTTTCTCATTAATATCAAATACAAAATGAATCTTTAAAAACAGTAGGTTATCAGGATTCAGCTATCTGACATACAAAACTCATAAAAATTGATATATGCTTCTTTGTAATAATTTAGCATTAGTTTAGAACATAATAGTTGAAGAGTGTAGGTCCTTACAAATCTGTGTATGTAGGAATCACCACACTCACTATCAAAATTCTTGTGCTAGCACATCAACTGAGTCTCGTTTTTTAAGTTTTAAATCTATTAATTAATTTATTTTGGAGAAGGACAAAGAGATATTGAGAAGGAAAGATGAGATAAAGAAGGGTGGAGGGATAGAAATACCTGTAGCACTTCTTTCACCACTCATGACGCCCCCACTCCTGGGTGTTAAAGACTTGAACCCTGGCCCATGTTTACATGTGCACTTTACCAGATGTGCCACTGTCTTGCCCCAAGAACCAGATCTCTTTACCTTGACTCCCTCTCCCAGTCCCCATTTCCTCTAGTAACCAATATAGTTTTCATACTGTGTAAGAGTCAGAATATTTGCTATTAGTTTTTTTTTTTTTTTTGTAAGTTCATTTGGTCTATCCATCTATCATTCACATGAAACTTTTCAGGAGTTGTCTTTTGCATTTTTACTTATTTCACTTAGTATAATTATCTATACTTCCACCTATGTTTTTTTTTTCCCTTTATGGCATAGTTTTCCTTTATGGCATTTTCTGAATTGCCAAGTAATATTCCATTGAATATATATCCCATAATTTCTCCAATCACCTCTAAATTTTTGCTTCAATATTTTGGCTCAGTTATGAATGTAACAGTATATATACTCTTTCAGATGTGTTTTATTGTTGTATCAGAAGGTATTCTGGGGGTCAGAAGGTATTCTGGGGCCAGGTATTCTGGGGGCCATTTAGTTGAATGTGCAGATTATAGTGTAGAAGGACACAGGTTCAAGCCCCCAGCCCCCACCTGCAAGGGGGAGTCTTCATGAGCTGCAAAGCAGTGTTGTAGGTTTCTCTCTCCCTATCTCTACCTTTTCATCTTGATTTCTCTCTGTCTCTATGCAATAAATAAATACATTAAAAGAAAAATAGTTGTCATCCTGACACTGGGCACAGGAATCAGAACTTAGTTTTATCTTTAAAAAGTATTCTTATTTTCTTAAGTTTTACATAAAGACTTCAGGAGTTGGGGCTGGGTGGTGGCACACCTGGTTGAGTGCACATGTTATAATGCACAAGGACCCATGTTCAAGTCCCCTGTTCCCCTCTGCAGGAGGAAAGCTTTGCGAGTGGTGAAGCAGGGCTGAAGGTGTCTCTCTGTCTTGCTTCATATTCCCCTCTCCCTCTCCATTTCTGACCATCTCTATCCAATAAATAAATAAAGATAATTTTAAAAAATAAAGGAAAGACTTCAGTAATTTGCATTCCAACAATGTGTAATAGAATTATTTTTTCTCTATGTCCTCAGAAACATTTGACTTTTTTTTTCATGTAGATAATTTTTACCTGTGTGAGTTCATTTTCCATTGTGGCTTTAAATTGCATTTCTTCAAAAAAGACATAGAACTTTTTTTGTTTTCCAGTCTGTGGGTTGGGGAAGTATCTATTGAACTCCAGTGTGGTCCTCTCCTCACAGCTGCTGGTTGGTATGTATGCTCACCACATTCTGCATGAATCCTTATAACACTATGGCAATTAATGTATATTCTGATATAATCAGTTAGATGTTACACAAATGGATGAAACAGAACTGAACAAAAGTCAATTTTATACAAAAGCATATTCAAATGGCTTTGGAAAACATTTGAGTATCTGACTACCTTATTGTCAGTTCAGATTTAAAGGAACAATGTGAGACGATAAGCTGAATTAAAAAAAAAAATTACCATGAGGGGCTGGGCAATGACACACCCTGGTAAGCACACATAGTACTAAGCACAAGGACATGCTCAAGGATTCTGGTTTCAGCCCCAGATCCCCACCTGCAGGAGGGGTCACTTCCTGAGCTGTGAAGCAGATCTGCTGGTGTCTTTCTCTCTCCCTCTTTATCGTCCCATCCTGTCTCAATTTCTCGCTGTCATATTTAATAAAATGAAAAATGGCCACCATGAGCTCTGGATTTGTAGTGTCAGTATCAAGCCCTAGTGATAACCCTGGAGGCTAAATAAATAAATAAATATTTACCATAAGAGTTTTTCTTTTTACTGATACTGTACTTCAGACATCTCAGGTTTGACTGAACATAAGTGTGTTAATCCAAGTGTTGCAATTCAGTGGTTCCATCATTGAAATTCACTATATAATACATATACCTATATACATACATATATATAATACTTAAAATATATATGTATTTCATTAGTTATTCTCATCTGCAAGGTTTTCTGAATGAAATGAGTATAGACATTTTGGGTTTTTCACATGTAAGAATTGTTCTACATATCAAACACAATAGCAAACTATAGTCTAAATAGTCATTGTTTAAAAAATGTTTTCTTTAAACATTTTAAAATGAATCTTTAAAAATAATACATTTATTCTTTTGTTTATGAGAGAAATCCAGAGCATCACTCTGGAATATGATGATTCCAGGGATAGAATTTAGGACCTCATGCCTAACAGTCCAACACTTTATCCATTGCATCACCTTCCAGGGCTCACAATGTTTTCTTAGTCTTTGAGATAATTAGTTTATATTGCTACTAGAATGTCTAACTATGTTCAAGATTGTTTGAAGTAAGCATTTATTTCCATCAAGGAGAAAATAAATGCCAACCAAAGGCAATATTATTTTCCAAAATGAAACACCAACAAACTCTGCAGTAGTAACATAATTTAAGAAAAGTATAAATCTTACCCCGATGCAAAAAATATTGTGTTGAACTATTCAATTGTTGAAAGGTAATTTCTTTCACTTTCAAATTATATGTCAAGTATTGTGCAGGTAAGTCAGGCTATTTAAGAAACTTTCTTTTTTATCTAGAAAGTAGGCTTGGTAGGGTGGGAGGCATAGCAAAACCAGATGACAATTCTATGCTATAAATAACTACTATATCTATGAATACCATACTGGAGTGAAATTCCCACCTGCTGTTTTAACTATCACAGATATAGAGTTTTAAAGTAACAAGAGTTTACTGTCCTTCTAAATGAAATTCAGAATTCTGACATGATTCTCTTTGGGACAAAGTAAGAGTTAAGTAGAGGTGTGTGTGTGTGTGTGTGTGTGTGTGTGTGAGAGAGAGAGAGAGAGAGAGATAGAGAGACTTTTAGAGACCTCAGTGAAGAATATAGACGGATTTGTACATGTGATAGGAGATTTGAAGAGATATGTGGCTGTGAGTTATTTTTTTTATTTTAAATTGTTGCAAGTTAGGCAATATTATATTATATTATATTATATTATATTATATTATATTATATTATATTATATTATATTATATATCTTTATTTATTATTGGATATATATAGAGAGGAATTGAGAGGGGTGGAGGAGATAGGAAAAGAGACAGAGACACAACTGAAGTCCTGCTTTACCACTCACGAAGTTTTCCCCTGCAGGTAGGGACCAGAGGTTTGAACCTGGATCCTCACACACACTGTAATATATGCACTTAACCAAGTGCACCACCACCTGGCAACTTACACTATAGATTTAAGCGAAGAGGTAAAGTGAGAATTTATAGAGGATGAATTGAAGGATGGTGTGAGAAACATACAAACATACAATAAATGGAAATAATGCATCCCGTCCTGATGCAGCAAGAGCTTAATGTGACTACTTTTTAATCTTTTTGGGGAACAACATGGACAAGGAAGGGTAAAGGAAATATGGATTTATGAGAGCTAAAATATATGAAAATTTTGCCTGAAAATAATTAATTAATAATGCCCACAGTAGTAAAAGGTATAAATGAAATGACTTTTCTTTTGCTTAAGTTTAATAATAGTCTTCATTTGCCTTTGAGGCAACCCCAGTTTTCAAGCTATGTGTTTTAGGAGTTAATTTTTGTCTTCCTCAAAATATTTTGCCCCACCATCCAACTCACAAAAGCATCAAATCCTTCCCTGAAAGTATATGGGATCACTTTCACACAGAACTTTCCTCCCCTACCCATGTGCCTGCCTCCGGTTTATTGTCTAAATGCTTAGTTTTCATCATGCTTTGCTTATTTTTCTGGCTTTGTGTTCTATCAGTGAAGTCATTTTATATTTTTATTTTAGTTTAGTCCATTTAATATCTCCCTTAAGTGTTCCACTGGATTCTATCAGTTGGTCTTTGTCTGAAAAGCCCTCAGACCTGACTGATAATCTAGCAGGATAAATAAATAAATAAATATATATATATATATATATATATATATATATATATATATATAGAGAGAGAGAGAGAGAGAGAGGGAGAGAGCAGATATGTTTTTATCTAGAACTTTGAATATATCATGCCAGTCTTTAGTAGCCTTTAGAGTTTCCATGAGACCACAGCTGATAGTCTTATGGAAAATTTTTATAGGTAGTTCTTTGCTTTTCTCTGGCAGCCTTCAGAATTATCATTGGATTTGATCATTGCCATTTTAGTGATTAAGTGTCTTTGGTGAGCTTAGATTTGTATTGATATTTATTGTAATCCCTAAGGTATTCTAAATATAAGAGTCTAGCCACTTTCTTAAATTTAAACTTTTTTTCCCCCCAGAGACAAGCAGAGAAGGAGTGGAATAACTCTTTACAAGTTCCCTCAGTGTGGTGTGGGCTGGGTTCAAACTTAGTTATGCACTTTTTTTTTAATTCTCAGCTAAATTTTCTTCAAATAGGGGCATTACAGCACAAATAGTACTAAGTGCAAGGACCCACACAGGGGTCCCAGTTTGAGCCCTAGGTTACCCTCCTACAGGGGGGACTCTTCTACAAGCAGTGAAATAGGTCTACAGGTGTCTCTCTTTCTGTCTCCCTCCCTATCTCCCCCTCCTCTCTCAGTTTCTCTCTGTCCTATCCAATAAAAATGAAATAAATAGCTGTCAGGAGCAGTGGATTCATAGCGCTAGCACTGACAGCCTTGGAGGCAAAATAAATAAATAAATAAATAAATAAATAAATAAAATTTCTTCAACTGTAAATTCTCTTTCTCTCTTCATTGTTAGTACAATTTTGATGTAAATAGCATTATTGATACCATCTGTTAAGTTTCTTATAATAAAGTTATTTTATTATTACTTATTTTTATTTTTAAAATTTTATTTATTTATTTATTTATTTATTTATTGGATAGAGACAGCCAGAAATTGAGAGGGAATGGGGTGATAGAGGGAGAAAAAGACAGAGAGACACCTGCAGCCCTACGTCACCACTTGTAAAGCTTTCCCTTTGCAGATGGCAACTAAGGGCTCTAAGCAGTGTCCTCTTGCACTTAACATGTGCACTCAACCATGTGCCAGACCCCTATAAAGACTTAGTACTGTCATGTTTTATTCTTTCTTTTTTGCTGCCCTTTTTCGGTGCCCTCTTCTACATAAACTTTAAATATATATATATATAACTTAAAAATGTATCTTAATTTATTTATTGGATGGAGACAGCCAGAAATCAGAGGGAAGAGGGTAATAGAGAGGGGGAGAGACAGAGACATCTGCAACACTGCTTCACTACTCGCAAAGCTTTTGCCCCTGCAGGGGGCTTAAACCAGGGTCCTTGAGCATTACAAAATATACACCCAAGCAGATGTGCCACCACCTGAGCCCTTAACCTTTTTTTTTTTTTAAGAAAATACTAATGATCTCTTTTAAAATAAAAGCATTTTAAAACTACATTCATGAGTTTCAGGTGGTGGTGCTGTGTGTTAAGCTCATTTGGCACAAGGACCAGTGGAAAGATCCTGGTTGAGCCCCTGGATCCCTACCTGCAGGAGGGTCGCTTTACAGGTGGTGAAGTAGGTCTACTGGTTTCTATCTTTCTCTTCCCCTCTCTATCTTCCCCTACTTTTTCCATTTCTCTCTGACTATCCAACAACAAGTACAACAATAACAACAACAATAATAGCAATAACAATGATAGACAACAAGGGCAACAAATGGGAAAAATAAAAAATAATAATAAAATTTCTTTAAAAAATAGATTCATTTAGGGCTTGCAAGATAACTTACATGGAGGGTGCACCTGCTTTGTCATATACACAACTCAGTTTGTGGTCTTGCCCTCAGTGCACTGGAGAAAGCTTCAGTGCTACAATATTTCCCTTCCATCCTTCTGTCACTCTCCTTCTATTTGTAAAGTTCACATTGAGAATGAAACTTTGGCAATGGGCAGATAAATAAAATCAATTTACTTCTTTTCAAAAGAGATAAAAATCTTTTTTTTTTTAATAGAAATTTGGAGAAAGATTTATTTTAACATGCTGCATTATTTTAATTCCCAGAATCTCACTTTATCTCATTACCCCAGTACTATCTGTTATTCTTTTTTTTTTTTAATTTTTTATTTAAGAAAGGATTAGTGAACAAAAGCATAAGGTAGAAGGGGTACAACTCCACACAATTCTCAACACCCAATCCCCATAACCCACCCCCTCCCATGGTAGCTTTCCCATTCTCTATCCCTCTGGGAGCATGGACCCAGGGTCGTTGAGGGTTGCAGAAGGTAGAAGGTCTGGCTTCTGTAATTGCTTCCCCGCTGAACATGGGCGTTGACTGGTCGGTCCATACCCCCAGTCTGCCTAAGAGATAAAAATCTTAGCACATGCAGAATACTGTTGGTATGCTTCTAGTTCTGCTTCTGGTTTCCCTTCTGTTACATTGCTTGACGTTGTGGTCTATTTACATGGTCATTGTGTTACATTGGTTTGGTCTCACTCCCCCTGTCTCCGGGAGATTTTGGTTTAGTCCTTGCTAGTTGGCGTTTCTTCCTTCTCCCAGCCCCCTATCCTACATACTTCCTTGGTTCCTGACTCTTCCGCAGGAGGAGAGAGATGCAAGACAGAATTGGGTTGTGATTAGATTAGATTAGATTAGTTTTTTGAACTGTTGACTCGTGAATAAAGAAATACTGCTTCTCCGCTCATCCATGTCTCCCTGGTCATCTGTCTCCCTCTGTGAAGCTAGCCCGGCATACAGGTGCCCTGAACTTTGACTGACATGGCACCCAACGTGGGGCCTAACCTGCCCATCCCCCAGATAAGTGAATACTTTTGGCTACCTATCCACTATGGGCTGCTTTTCTACTTATGAAGAGGTTTCCAAAAGCCTCTGCCATTTCTTCATGAGACAGTTTCTCTGTCTCTGGAGCACTTTGCTCTTCACAATCTGGTTTCTGCCCATCGCCTGCCTGCGGGACGCTGGGCTCGGCCACCAGGAGCAGGGCGGCGGGCATGGCTGGCAGAGCTGCAGCCCATCCTGGCCCCCACCCCAGGGCACCTCAGCCCACTCTTTCTGCATGGCTGACCCACCTGCCCTCTTGCTATGAAGTCTGGGCAGATCCCAGACCACCTGGAGACCGCGGGCTCCCTGCCGGGACTGGGATCCCTGGCCAAGATCCCTAATCGGCTTTGAAGGCAGAGGAGCTAGAATATGCAGAGATCCGTGCAGTGATCGCAACCTGCAATTCCTGGAGGTGAAGTTAGGCAAGAAGCCACCACCGGACAATGCACTCCCTGAACAACTAAGACAGTACAGATCTAAATTCGTGTTTAAAATGACATGTCTTTGTAACAAAAGTTTTTCTCCTTGTGTATTGAAGACCATGTTTATGTGTGTGTTTGAAGTTTGGTAAACATTAACTTTAAGGTTAAAAATGTAACTTTAAGGCTACATTCTTACCAGGCAAAGTTAAATGAAAATGGTTTTCAACATAATTCTCATAAAGGTAAAATTAACTTACATTTAAAGTATGAGGTAAAAATTAGTTAAAAATCAATATATTTTAACTAACTTGGTCTAAAAAAACCTGTGCACACCCAGGGTGTGTCTCCATCTTATATGGGTGGAACAAAAGGTTAAATAAGACATTATTGATATGTAAAGCTCTCAAATACCTTCTTAATTAAGAACGATAGATTGCACAATGGTTATGCTAATGATTCTCATGCCTGAGGCTCTAACAATGGTTCTTTGCTTTATTACATTTTATTGTGCTTAAACTGGCTAAGGAGCCTTAAAATAAAACAAGAAATACCTTCCAAATTTATAAAGATACCTAAACTAATTATTATCATCAAGTTATCAATTATAGTAAACCTCTAATTTGTTATAAGTTTTATTTTATTTTGTCACAACTAAATAAATTGCAGTTCTCTACAGAAAAGCAAAATTCCAGTGGCTGACCTTCCTTATGCAACATTTCACCCCCTGGCAATTCTTCCATGGACATCTGCTTTAAACTGGCACTTTTTTTTAAAATTTATTTTTTATTTAAGGAAGGATAAATTAACAAAACCATAGGTTAGGAGGGGTACAACTCCACACAATTCCCACCACCCAATCTCCGTATCCCATCCCCTCCCCTGATAGCTTTCCCATTCTCTAGCCCTCTGGGAGCATGGACCCAGGGTCATTGTGGGTTGCAGAGGGTGGAAGGTCTGGCTTCTGTAATTGCTTCCCTGCTGAACATGAATGTTGACTGGTTGGTCCATACTCCCAGTCTTCCTCTCTCTTTCCCTAGTAGGATGGGTCTCTGGGGAAGCAGAGCTTCAGGACACATTGATGGGGTCTTCTGTCCAGGGAAGCCTGGTCGGCATCCTGATGACATCTGGAACCTGATGGCTGAAAAGAGAGTTAACATACAAAGCCAAACAAATTGTTGAATAATTATGGACCCAAAGGTTGGAATAGTGGTGAGGAAGTGTTAGGGGGGTATTCGATATGCGGACTCTCTCAAAAGCCTAGACTGAGTAGATCAGAAGCAACCAATGGCACAACTACATACAAGATACTGGGTACTGTACAGCAAACCCTAACAAAAGGACTTTTCAAAGTTAACCCAATTACCAAATAATGTGATGATAACATTAACTATCCATTGTCTTTTTGAACCCTAAGACAGCAGGAACCTCACATCTCCACTTTAGAGCCTCTACTTCCCCCAGTCCTGGAACCTTATGATAGGGCCCACTTTCCAACAAGCCTCTCCCAATCCATATCAAATAATATTGCATCCACCAATCGCAACCTAATCAATGCAACGGTGGCCACCTCAACATGCTTCAGCTCAGACTGTGTCCAGAGACTTCACGTGTGGAATGACAACCCTTCAGCTTCATTACTCGAATGAGACCTTTCCTTTCATAGTATTCTCTAATTCCATCCCAGGTGGTTCACTTTCTAACAAAGTCCCAAAACCTAGATATAGACTAGGTTCTGTGAGAGAGAGCATATGTTCACACGTATCCATAAACTATTGCAAAATGTATACCTGAAAGCAAAAGTACACTAGAGTTTGCAGTGAATTGGTGCTTCTATCAGACTTACTGGTACACAACTTTGTACCAGCTTCCCTTTACACCGCTGGGTTTCTCAAAGACTGACTGCAGCCAGCTGCCTTGGGACTCTATAGGCAATACCCCGCTCCTTGCTAGGTAATTCCCACAGAGGCAGGAAATGCCCGTCAAGGCAAGAAATGCCCCAGAGGCAAGAGAAGACCACAGAGGCAAGAAACGCCCCCCTTAGGCCTTCCCTTACCATCATACTGGTTCTTGTTGCTTTCTTACTTGTTCCTCCAAGTTTGTGCCATTTTTTTTAAAATGCCTGTACGATATAGGTTTCTGTTTACCCCACACTCCTTATACTATGGTCAATTAGTTAAAAAGAAAAGGGGGAATTGTTGGTACGCTTCTAGTTCTGCTTCTGGGATCCCTTCTGTTACATTGCTTGACATTGTAGTCTATTTACATGGTCATTCTGTTACATTGGTTTGGTCTCACTCCCCCTGCCTCCGGGAGATTTTGGTTTTTTCCTTGCTAGTTGGCGTTTCTTCCTTCTCCCAGGCCCCTATCCTACATACTTCCTAGGTTCTTGACTCTTCCACCGGAGGAGAGAAAAGCAGGACAGAATTGGGTTGTGAGTAGATTAGATAAGTTTTTTGAACCATTCACTCGTGAATAAAGAAATACTGCTTCTCCACTCAGTCATGTGTCCCTGGTTGTCTGTCTCCCACCACAAAGCTAGCCTGGCATACTGGCAGAATACATTGATTAATCTAAGATTTTTGTACTGATTAAGTTCACCGTGGTCTCAGCATAGGTACTCACTGAAATTCTAACCAAATTTCTTTGAAGGAGAATCTTTTGTGAGGGCTTTCAATTCACCCAAACATTATCAACAGTTAGTACTTAAAAGTAAATCACACACACACACACACACATCATATACTAAACTTTTTACTCTTCACTTAAATCTTTGGTGTCTGTCTTCTTGCATGTGTTCTCTCTGCTGTCATTTAATTAATTAATTAAGCTCCTATTGCCAGGGCCCCAGCACTCTGGGCAGCTCTGGCCATTTTCTATCCATTGCTCTGCTTGATATTCTAATGTATTAATTTCTGCACTGCTTCTCTGAGTCTGTTGCAACTTTTCTCCATAATTCTTATCAATTTGGAAAACAACCTTTGCACCACAGTTTTGAGGTCTTCATGCAGAGGCTTATATAGTTCTGTTGAATTTGTGGGGTTTTCTTCAGGCTGCCATTTTGGTCCAACTTTGCAGTCATGTTATGCCATTTTCCCCTGTTATATTTGATTCCCCTGCAAAGGAGTTTCAGGCAGTGGAAGGCAGAACCTTAAGTGTAACCAGGCAATAGCTACAAAGCCTAGCTAAAACCAGGTGAGCATTACTTGTTGAAAACTGAATCAGGCATGAAGTGGGTGAGTCTAGCTGGACCCAGAAGCAGGGTACTTAGACGTAGGCAAGCTTCCTTAAGCCTGGTGTGCTGGACCGAATAGCCAGCATGGCTGCGGAGCTGGTGCAGGTCACAGAAGCAGCGACAGCATGCCTGCCTGTACTGAGAGCCCAGCAGGCAGAGCACAGCTGCAGTGAGCTCCTCCCTAGCCTCAAGGTCTAGAGCCAGGCAGGGAGCAAGGTTTTCCTCCTTTGTGAGTCCTTTCAGCAGCCCTCGCTGCCTGAATTTTAGACATTTTATTCTTTGTTGTTAGTTCATCTGAGCTCCAAGCTGCTTTCTGTGCTATTTTTCCATGTATGTTGTCATTTTTGTTGTGTTGCTGGTGCCAGAAGTGCAAATCATTGTTGCTCAGCCACCACCATGATGGCCAGGAAGTCGACTGAACCCACTTCTTCAGCCTGAGTCTATTTCCAGCTATACAAATTTAGGCAAATGACACAAACTATTGCATTTTCCCTTTCCTGCATTCAAAATGAGAAAAGTAAAAGTAGGTGCCATACTTCTTTATGTTTTAAATTAATCTGCATGTAAATTATGTAATAAATAACCCAAGAAGTTGCTTTTGTTAAGTGTTATTTTTAGTGTATGTAGAAGATTGATTTACTCTTTCGTTTGTATTCATACTGTAAGATATGCTGCACTCAATAAATATTTTTACCCTCGTACTTAGCAGGGGACAATTATAGAAGCAAATTTAATATGTATTTTCTTTGTAGATCTTCTTGAGAGGATAAGAAAATAGTTTAACGGTGTTTGCAATAGTATTATAAATAACATTAGGTAGCAATTGGACTGGAATTCTAATGACTGTAAATAACTACATAATGATCATCTACCTATTAAAGCCTTAATTTAGTCTGTCTCTATGCATATATTCTACGGCTTCATACTTTTGCTAATTTCTTATTTTCATTATACTTATTATCTTTAACATTTTTAGTACAGAAAAATTATTTTAAGCAACTTTAATAATTAAACTAACCTTAAGTATATATAAATAAAGTGTCTGTCCTCTGTAAATAAAAATTTTTTAAATGATATTAATTTTGAGCTATTTGTCACTTATAAATGATCAGCTACATATGTTATCTCTTTTTAAAAAGCTTGAGGCACTCATGGTCCAGCAGAATAGCTCAGATGGATGGCACACTTGTTTTTCCATGGTCTAGACCAAAGTTCAAGCCCAGGTACTCACTGTACTGAAGGAGGCCTCATTGCTGGGGTGTCTTTCTCTCTGTCCCTCTGTCTCTGTAGAAAAGAAAAAAAAAACGGGGAAGTGCAGGAACACCTGGTTGAGCACACATTACAATGCACAGGGACCCAGGTTCAAGCCACCCCTGCCCCTGCAGGAGGACAGCTTTTTGAGTGGTGAAGCAGGGCTGAGGTTTCTCCGTTTCTCTACCTCTCTTCCTCTCTACTTCCCCTTTCCTCTCAATTTCTGACTGTCTCTATCCAACAAGTAGATAAAGACAATAAAAAAAATTAAGAAGTTAAAAAATAAGAAAAAAGTTCATCTGGACCAGTCAATATCCTAAGCTACACAAAACACTCTTCCATATTAGTTATGCTACTGAGCAGTGATCACAACACTCAACTCCAGGTGACTTTGTTGATTTCATCATGTCAATTTGTATTTATTTCAAGAGAAATTTGAGCAGCAAGATATCAATCACCATTAATTACCTTACTGGTAATTCCTCCCCATCAAAATTCGAACCCTGGCACCACAAATTGAGGGGGAGAGAGAGAGAGAGAGAGAGAGAGAGAGAGAGAGAGAGAGGAAATCTTGATCTGTAGTGGAAAGTGGAGGATGTAATTTAAACAGGAGTGAAAGAGTCTCATTTTATGAATGATTTTAGAGGTGTTTGAGTACCATCCAATATTCTTTGGGGAAATATTCTTTGTGGCTCTGAAATATTCTTTGTGAGTACCATCTAATATTCTTTGTGGCTCTGAACTGAAAACACATGGTATACATATCTGTATACCCTGTAGTATGTACAGTCCAAATTAGGAAAGTTTCACACTATACTTTTAGAAATGCATTTGTGACAGATAAAATTCTTGACTACAAAGTGGTTGTCATAACACACTTAGGAAAAGGCATTAGGTGATGACAAGTACAAGAACAGAAAATTGGTTAGCATAACAAATTATGAAGAAAACTGTATCAGAAAACCAAGTATGGAAGCTTAAATGCTTGCAAAGACTTGTCATATTCAAATTGAGGTAATAAAATTGCTTCAGCAATGCTCAGTAACTTACAGTAGTTACATTTTTAAAACACTGCATTTGATCACCTGTTGGCTGTAGACTGATATTTGTATTATATTTATTCCTAAACTATACTTCTGTGATCTTCAACAGATCAAATGTGGTCATGCTTTAAAAAAGTGTTATAAACTTTCCAGGAGGTGGCAGAGTGTATAAATTGGTGGACTCACGCTTGAAGTCTTGAACTCAGTCCCCAGCCAATATACATGACAGGGTGATGCTCTGGTTCTCTTTCCTTCTCTATCACTAGAAACTATATAAATAAAATATCATAAAGAAGACATATATATATATATATATATATATATATATATGTGTGTGTGTGTGTGTGTGTGTGTGTGTGTGTGTGTATCAACACTGTTATATCTATGCATATTACTCTGTTCTTAGTCTTGTAAATAGATTTGGTTATACTGTTTCCTTCTCTGTTTCTTTTCCCCACTTGACTGGGGTGGGAGGCTAGGTTGTTGAAAAAGGTACATGCACCAGGAGACTAGTGTCCTCCTATTTTACCCTTCTCTCTCTTTCCCAGAATCCTTTGCTTTGGTGCAATATACCAAAAACAGTCCAGGTTCTACTTCATATTTACTGTACTGCCCTTGTTTCTTAATTTCCATGAATGAATCTATTTCTGTCTGGTTTATCCCTCTCAAAATAATAAAATAATTCTATAGTTCTATCTTTAGGATTAATCCAAGATATAACAAAAGAGATGAACTTATCATTTTTAAGAGCTGCATATTATTTCATTCTGTATGTATACCCTACTTTCTTAGCCACCCATCTTCCATTGGATATCTTGGTTGCTTCCAACTTCCACATATAGGAGCCTTATAAATGCTATATACTACCAATATATACTGAACTATCATAAAATCAGTATTGTTACACAAAACACTCATTTGCATGTCTGTTTGAGTTCACAGGTTTGTCTTGTAAAATCATCTTGAACTTATGATTGTGGGTTTGGTTGTACTTCTCTGTGATATCTATAATGCAAATTTTTTTCTTGGGCCCTAGGCAGTAAAAATAACAGATAGCAGGAGCCAGGTGGTGACACAGCAGGTTAAGCACATATGGCACAAAGTGCAAGGGCCGGCATAAAGATCCTGGTTCAAGCCTTCAACTCTCCACCTGCAGGGGGTTGGCTTCACAGGCTGTGATGCAGGTCTGCAGGTATCTATCTTTCTCTCCCTCTCTCCATCTTCCCCTCCTCTTTCCATTTCCCTTTGTCCTATCCAACAATAATGACAGCAATAACAATAATAACTACAACAATAACAATAAACAAAAAAGGCAACAAAAAAGGGGAAAAATAAAAATCAAAACAATAACAACAAAATAAATGAATAAATAAAATAACATCTGGTTGTGCTATCTAATTTTTTATGTTAACCAGACTGGGTCACAGAGAATTCAGACTACTTGGCAATATTGGTCTGAGTTAGTCAGTGAGGATGTTTTCAGGTAAGATTAACATTTGAATCAATAGACTGGCTCAAACTGATTGTTGTTCTAAATGTAGGGGGATGCCATCCAGTTAGTGGGAGATATGAATAGAAAAGAAAGGCTCACTCTCCCTCCAGTGTTAAGGAAAAAACTTACCTTGTTGATAAGGGACATAGGCTCTTCTTGTACAGGGAGGGATTGTTTTCCTGTCCGCTGTCCATTTTGAAAGATCAATTGCACCAATTGTACTCCTTAGACTTGCTCAGCTTTCATAATCATATCATTCACATATGCATTTTAGAGTAAATATGCATATATTAAACATGCATACAATAATCTGTGTTTCCACAAACAAATCATTTTATATGTATGGTCTATATGTAGATATGATATAGATGTATATCATATAGTACGCTAAACAACATAACTGAAAAACTCTATGAAACATAAATTTACTTGAATTTCAAGTCTGGAATCATTCACTTCCATCTGCATTAAAGTGGTCAGGACTATTGACATACATAAGCTTAAAGCTACAGAAGTGAAGGTAGTGTTCTCATTATATGATTAAATTGACAGTAAGGATTTGGGGTAAGTTCAGTAATGACATGTCTTTGTTAGTTATTAGTGAAAAGTAGCTACTAACACGTAAAAATTTAGTAATTAACAAAGGTATAGTAAAAAAAAAAAACAAAAAACTGCTATGCAATTTGTAATAACCAAAACCTGGAAGCAATCTAGGCATCCAACAACAGATGAGTGGCTAAGTAAGTTGTGGTATATATACACAATGCAATACTACTAAGCTATTAAAAATGGTGAATTCAGGAGTCGGGCTGTAGCACAGCAGGTTAAGCGCAGGTGGCGCAAAGCACAAGGACCGGCATAAGGATCCCGGTTCGAACCCCGGCTCCCCACCTGCAGAGGAGTCGCTTCACAGGCGGTGAAGCAGGTCTGCAGGTGTCTTTCTCTCCTCCTCTCTGTCTTCCCCTCCTCTCTCCATTTCTCTCTGTCCTATCCAACAACGACAACAACAATAATAACTACAACAATAAAACAACAAGGGCAACAGAAGGGAATAAATAAATAAAATAAATATTAAAAAATAAATTTAAAAAATGGTGAATTCACCATCTTCACTTCATCTTGGATGGAGCTTGAAGAAATCATGTTGAATGAGATAAGTAAGAAAAAGAAGGATAAATATGGGGGGATCCTATTCATCGTAGTTAAAAAATAAAAACAGAAAGGAAAACACAAAGCAGAACTTGGACTGGATTTACTGTATTGCACTAAAGTAAAGGACTCTGAGGTGAAGGAGGAGTGTTCATGTCCTGGAACATGATGGCAGAGGGAGGAAGACCTCGGTGAGTAGTTAGAGTGCTATGAAGGAAACTGAGAAGTGTTACACATGTACCAACTATTTTACTGTCAACTGTAAATCATTAATTCCCCCAATAAAGAAAAAAAAAGGGAAGGAAAAAAGTCCTGCTTTGTAATTCAACAGATCATTTTTCATAAATCACTTATCCCAAGTACATTACATTATTTATCAACAGCTTTAAAATATAGAGGAATGCATGTTAATGCGATTTGCATAATTACCCAATTCCAGCTAATATAAGAATTAGAAAATGCAACACGTTGTTTTCAATTTGCATTAAAAAGCAATTGACAAAACTCTCCAGCCTATTTTGTCAAAGTTTTTATTGTAAGTTAATTTTTCATATCTTGATTCAAATTATCTGGTTCTTTCTCAATTTCCATGTTTAGCTTTCTGCCCTGTTGCCTCTTATCATTATCTCAGAGACAATGTGTTTTTCCCCCTAATTTTCTGGAATTGTCATGTAAATTTTTTTCATTAAAAACTGTTTGGGGGTCAAAGATGATAATTAGTCTTAAGATTACTTATGAAATCTATATTTAACTTTTTTTGGCTAGGGATACAGGTCATACCAGAAAAAAAAATGATACAGATTTATATAAGTTGTCTTGACTGTTATCATGTACCAAATAAATACTTTTAATAAACCTTAATCTCAACATACGTTATTTATTTACTTATTTTTGCCTCTAGGGTTATTACTGTGGCTTTCTAACAGCACTACAAAATATGCTGCTCTCCAGGTGGTCATCTTTTCCATTTTATTAACTAAGACAGACAGAAATTGAGAGAAGAGAGCGGATAGAGAGGGAGAAAGAGAGATACCTACAGACCTGCTTCACAACATTTGAAGCATCCTCCAGTAGGTGGGGGCAGAGGCTTGAACCCAGGTCCTTGGGCTTAGTGTGCACTTAATTGGGTGTACCACAATCAGGCCCCATCAGTGTACATTTTTACACTTAAAACTTAATTTTGAGTCGATAAAACTTCCGTACCTATTTTATTTTATTTTATTTTATTTCCAATAGTGGCAGGATTTTGTCTCCATGAATTTTGTGTCACATGAATAATACCTCACACTGGTGTTATATTGAAATTGCATTTAAGATTACTAAAAAAATGGATTCCAAAAAAGAATAATAATTTTCATTGCTTAGGGTAGCACAATGCAATTAGAAGATGACAGATGATTTGGGAAAAGAGTGAACCAGAGAGATTTGAAAGATGGATGGAGTCATGTTATTAATCATAACAGAAACTGCCAATAGTCAGTTCTCCTCAAGAATTCCAGCTCTAGACTGAGTTGGAGCCTTATGGGTATATCAATTTTGAACCCATGAATTGAAATATAGAGAATCCACCTGTCTTATGCTGGACTTTTGACCTATCAAAGTTTGAGATAATAAATGGGAGTAATTTTTAACTATATGGCCATTTGTACCATAATAAAAAATTAATAGACTAGTTAATCAGTGGCCATTACTATCCTGATGTTAGCTCCAAAGACAACATTTCAGTTCCCAGCCCTTTTAATCATGTAGAAAAATTATCAGTTTGCTTGAATTGTATATTCATTTTAAGAGATTATAATAATGATGCAATATTTGCTTCTAATGAAAACACATATGTATAAGGAGGACATCAGATTGCCTCTTCCTGTAGCATCTTTGAAAATAGAGCACAACATAAGCAACCAAAGTAGCTCCTTTCAGTGCTAGATAAGTTATGTAATACTTTGCAGTTCTTTTATTTTCCCAACGTGTTCCATTTCTCCTATTTCAAATGGCAGTCCAGTTAACTCTCCTCTCTGGCAAAACTGTGAATCTCTTTCTTCCTTTCTTCCTCTTTTCTTTCTTTCTTTCTTTCTTTCTTTCTTTCTTTCTTTCTTTCTTTCTTTCTTTCCTTCCTTCCTTCCTTCCTTCCTTCCTTCCTTATTTAATTATTTTTCCTTATATATTTATGTATTAAATAGGGACACCCAGAATTTGAGAGGGAAGGGGAAGATAGAGAGGGAAAGAGAGAGACACCTGCAGCACTGCTTCAAGACTTGCAAAGCTTTCTCCCTATAGGTGGGGACCAGGGGCTTGAACTTGGGTTCTTATTCAGTGTAAGATGTGTGCTCAACCAGGTGTGCCACAACCCGGCCCCCAGGACTGTGACTTTCCAATAAGATATTATGTATAAATGTAGTTTGCAAAATATAAAACACTGTAAATGTGAACAATTTTCATTATGTTGCTACAAAGAGAAATATCAGTGTTAATTAAATATGTATGTGCAACTATTATGTATCATGCATGCAATTCACAATATTCATATATATACATATATATATATATATATATATATATATATGTATTTGCTAATTCACAATATTCTCCAAAACATCACAGTAACTCGGTCTCATAATCTGATATAGAATTTTCCAAAAAAATTAATTGATAAATATGTGGATGAATATATAAAGGTATTTATGAACAGATTAAAAAAATAAGCAAGGCCATTGATCTCTGGGGTAACAAGTTAGCTCACCTGATAGAGTGACCACTACCTATGCCATGCAAACAACTAAGGGTCAAGTTCAATTCTGGCCCTCACCTTATTGGAGGAAGCATCTGTGTTGTGGTATATTTCCTTGCTTCTGCCTTTCTTTCTCAGACTGGTCAGGGTGGTGAAATGTGTGTGTGTTACAAAAAATAAACTAAATCATTGTGTTCTAAGGAAGTTAAAAAAACACATAGAAAAATCCTCTTTCTAGAGAAACACTAGTTGAGGGTTAATATAAACTCATTAAATGCCACCTTGTGATTTAAATTCTTTTTTTTTAAAGCAAAGTTGCTCAAGCAGCAAATTCCAAGTGACAAGTCTCTTTATATCATGTATGTGGCATTATTAACTTTGCAGAATCTCCAGTAGGTGCTAAAAATAGCATGTCACTAAATCATAAATATATTCAGGGTTTTCTGAGGTCTGAGTACTCACAAGCCTACACTTAACAAGTATGAAGGCATTGCAAAGGCTTATTCATATAAACACTGAGAGAATAGAACAGATATTGCCCTTAGCAGTGCAATTATTGATCAATAAATCCTTGTTTGTCATCTAGAAAAATCTTTTTATTTTGGCTCTCCATTACTTACCCCTCCCCATTTTATTGGGGGAAATAATGGTTTACAGCACAGCTGTTGATGCATGGGTACAGTCTCTTCCCTCCCTGTTATAGGGGTCCTCACACCCTTCTCACTACAAACCCTAGTTCCTCTGCTCCAACTCATGCATTTGATACTAGATGTCCTGTATGTCCCTCAGCCTTCACATACACAACACACACACACACACACACACACACAGAGAGAGAGAGGGGGGGGGAGAGAGAGAGAGAGAGAGAGAGAGAGTCCAGAGTCCTCTCCAGGGTATAAAAAGAGAATCAGAGTGGGCAGGGGAGATACACAGTGGCTATGCAGAATATTTTCATGCTTGGGGCTTTAAAGTCCCAACTTCAATCCTCTGAACCATTATAAGCCAGAGGTGAGCCATGCCAGGGTCAGTGGATTCATAGTCTAGGGACTGAGCCCCAGTAATAAACTTGGAGGTAAATAATAATAATAATAATAATAATAATAATAATAATATCATAGTGTGTACATGAATGGATGGATGCATAGAAATATTCATACTTATTACATAATCTTCACAAAAGCAATGATTACTTCTAAAAGTAATTGTTATATATGTTCAGACTGTTCTGCTGGCTGTTATTAATCAGTCTTTCTATGATTTCTAATGATGTTCATTATTTTCCTTTCTTCTTTTTTTCTTCCTTGTGTTCCTTGAGTCTTCCTTTTATCTCTACACTCCCTCCCTTGCTTTCCCCTTCTCAATCTCTATGCCAGCTTCCCTCTCTTAATCTTTTCCTTCCATTTGCAATTTCTCTATCCCTTCATAAATTTTGTCCTTCCTTCATTTTTTGCTAATTTCGTTCTTTCTACTACTTTCTTCCCTCTCTGACCTTCATTAATTATATTTTTACCATTTTATTTATGCATAGAGACAGAGATGTCAAGAAGGAAAGGGGAAACATAGAAGGATGAGAGACATTTACAATACTACTTCTCCACTTGAGATGCTTTCCCCCTAAAGGTGGGAACTGAGGGCTTGAACTTAGGTCCCTGTGTAGTGTAACAAGTACACTCCTTGAGGTGTACCACTTCCTAGTCTTTAGTATACTAAAATTTATTACATTTTCTCTCATTTCCAGAGATTCACCAGCCCAAAACAACTTTTTTCAGATAGGAACAGAGAGACAGACATAGGAAGACCAGGAGAGAGGGAAAGATACTACAGCTACAAAGCTTCCTCCAGTGCAATGGAGCTGAACTTTGCACAGGCAACACTATTGGTTCTGTCCAGGTAAGCTATCTAGCTAGTACAAATTTGAGATGCTAAACATAAGAGCAGGCATCTCATTTTGTTCTTTTCTTTATAATTCATTTTATTTTTTTAATTTATTAGAAACAGAGAGAACTTGAGAGGGGAGAGGGATATAGTGAAGGAGAGAGACAGAGAGAAATCTGCAGCTCTGCTTCACCACATGTGAAGCTTTCCCCCTACAGGTGGGGACTATGAGCTTGAACCTGAGTTCTTACACACTGTAAAGTATGCTTTTTATTTTTAATTATCTTTTTTATTTGGATGGAGACTTCCAGAAATCGAGAGGGAAAGCTTCACCATTTTTGAAGCTTTCCCCCTGCAGGTAGGGGCCGCGGCCTCAAATCCAGGTCCTTGCACACTGTAACGTGCGCTTAACCAGGTGTGCCACCACCTGGCCCCTGTAATGTATGCTATTAACCAGATGAGCCAACACCTAGCCCCTTCATTTTATTTTTGAGGGTAAACATTTCAGGTTTTCACTGTTAAATATGATATCAATTACACTCTTTTTTAACGATATTTTTTTAATTTTTAAATTATCTATTTAATTATTGGATAGAGACAGACAGAAATTGAGAGGAAAGGGAGTGATAGGAGGAGAGACAGAGAGACACCTGCAACACTGTTTCACCACTTGCAAAGCTTTCCCCCTGCAGACAAGGAGTTCAAACCTGGGTCCTTGTGCATCGTAACTTGTGTGCTCAACCAGATGCACCTCTGCCCTGCCCCACATTAATTTATATACTAGGACTTCCTCTAGAATTTTCATCAGGAAACTATTTTACTTTTTTCAGTATATTTTCTCTATCTATCGAAGAAAGTCCAACATTTTTGCTTTAATGAATTCCTTTAGTATGTTCATTTTAATCGTTCTACTATTTTCAAATTGTAAGTCACTTCTAGTTTTGGGGAAGAAGACTCTTATACCCCACAAAGTCAAGAACAGGGAACTGTGCATGCACTGGGTCCTAATTGTGCAAAACAAATAAGAAGGAATCTTGACAATTTGAGGTCGTTCTCCAAATTTATTGCAAGTTTCATAGAGTTGTTCTAATATACATTTGGTATTTTTTTAATGTTTGTGAATTACATAGTGATATAGTTTGTCAGTTTTTTTTCAGTATAGTAAGAAGCAGACAATATATTGGTCTTTTTTAAGAAAAATCAGCTTTTGTTTGGATGATTTTCCACTATAATTGCCCATTTTCCACTGTGTCAATTTCCGTTAATGTTAGTATTTTTCTTTTCCTTATTCTAGCTTCATGCTAATTTGCATATCTTGAATATGTTTCAAAAAGTGAAAGGTTCATTGTTTTTTTTTAATTATTTATAGAAAGGAAACACTGACAAAAACCATAGGGTAAGAGGGGTACAACTCCACACATTTCCCACCACCAAAACTCCATATCCCCTCCCCTCCTCTGATAGCTTTCCTATTCTTTTATTTATTTCTTTAATAAAAAGGAAACATTGACAAAACCATAGGATAAGAGGAGTACAACTCCACACAGTTCCCAACACCAGAACTCCGTATCACATCTCCTTCTCTGATAGCTTTCCCATTCTTTAACTCTCAGAGTATGGACGCAAGGTCATTGTGGGATGCAGAAGGTGGAAGATCTGGCTTTTTTCTTAATATATCTTCTTTTTTTTTTTAATTTTTTATTTAAGAAAGGATTAGTGAACAAAAGCATAAGGTAGGAGAGGTACAGATCCACACAATTCCCAACACCCAATCCCCATAACCCACCCCCTCCCCTGAGAGCTTTCCCATTCTCTATCCCTCTGGGAGCATGGACCCAGGGTCGTTGAGGGATGCAGAAGGTAGAAGGTCTGGCTTCTGTAATTGCTTCCCCGCTGAACATGGGCGTTGACTGGTCGGTCCATACCCCCAGTCTGCCTCTCTCTTTCCCTAGTAGGGTGTGACTCTGGGGAAGCTGAGCTCCAGGACACATTGGTGGGGTCTTCAATCCAGGGAAGCCTAGCCAGCATCCTGGTGGCATCTGGAACCTGGTGATTGAAAACAGAGTTAACATATGAAGCCAAACAATTTGTTGAGCAATCATGGATCCCAAGCTTGGAATAGTGGAGAGGAAGTGTTAGGGAGGTACTCACTGCAAACTCTAGTGTAGTCCTGCTTTCAGGTATATATTTTGCAGTAGTTTATGGATACGTGTGCACATAAGCTCTCTCTCACAGAAACTGGTGTGTATCTAGGTTATGGGACTTTGTTAGAAAGTGAACTACCTGAGATGAAATTAGAGTGTACTATTAAAGGAAAGGTCTCACCCGAGTAATGAAGCTGAAGGGTTGTCATTCCACACGTGAAGTCTCTGGATACATTCTGAGGTGAAGCATGTTGAGGTAGCAATCGTTGCCTTGGTTAGGTTGTGATCGGCAGATGCAATGTTATTTGGTTTGGATTGGGAGATGCATACGGGAAAGTGGGCCCTATCCAAGGGTTCCAGGACTGGGGGAAGTAGGGGCTCTATAGTGAAGATGTGAGGTTCCTGCTGTCTTAGGGTTCAAAAAGACACTCAATAGTTAATATTATCATCACATTATTTGTTAATTGGGTTAACTTTGAAAAGTCCCTTTGTTATGGTTTGCTGGACAGTACCCAGTATCTTGTATATAGCTGTGCTATTGGAAGCTTCTAATCTACTTGGTCTAGGCTTTTGAGAGAGTCCGCATATCAAATACATAGCCTATATATTAAAAAGATTCAGTTTGTCTTTTGAGAAACTTTGAGACATACAATTGATTTCCCCCTCTCATATTAATTAGCTACTGATTTATATGTCTACATTTTGCTAGGAGTGTACATAAAAACCATTCCCACCACCAAAGGACTGTGACCCATCCCTCCCGCCCACTCCCACCCCCCACTGGATCAGGAAGCTACATGCCTACCCCTCACCACTGGGTTTTTACTTTGGTGCCCTACTTACAATTTGATCAGGTCCTGCTTTTAGTTTCCCTTTCAGATCTTCTTAGTCAGCTTCTGTTGATGAGTGGGATCATCCCATACTCATCTTTATCTTTCTGACTTAGTTCACTTAACATAATTCCTTCTAGCTCTGTCCAAGATGGGTCAGAGAAGGTGGGTTCATTGTTCTTGATAGCTGCATAGTATTCCATTGTGTATATATACCACAGCTTTCTCAGCCACTCATCTGTTGTTGGGCACCTGGGTTGCTTCCAGGTTTTAGCTATTATGAATTGTGCTGCTATGAACATAGGAGTACACACCTCTTTTTGGTTGGGTGTTATGGAGTCCTTGGGGTATAACCCCAGGAGAGGAATTATTGGGTCATATGGAAGGTCCATGTCTAGCCTTCTGAGAGTTTTCCAGACTGCTCTCCACAGAGGCTGTACCAATTTACATTCCCACCAGCAATGTAAAAGGGTTCCTCTGTCCCCACATCCTCTCCAGCATTTGTTGCTGCTGTCCTTTTTGATGTATGCCATTCTTACAGGAGTGAGGTGGTATCTTAGTGTTGTCTTGATTTGCATTTCTCTGATAATCAGTGACCTAGAGCAGTTTTTCATATGTTTGTTAAACTTTTGGATCTCCTCTGTGGTGAATGTTTTGTTCATTTCCTCTGCCCATTTTTGGATGGGGTCATTTGCTTTTTTGCGGCTAAGTTTGCTGAGCTCTTTATATATTTTGGTGATTAGTTTCTTGTCTGATGTCTGGCATGTGAAGATCTTCTCCCATTCTGTGAGGGGTCTCTCTGTTTGTTTAATAGTTTCTTTGGATGTGCAGAAGCTTTTCAATTTGATGTAGTCCCATTGGTTTGTTTCTGCTTTGGTCTTCCTTGCAATTGGGTTTGATTCATCAAAGATGTCCTTGAGGTGTATGTGGGAAAGTGTTTTACCAATGTTTTCCTCTAAGTATTTGATTGTTTCTGGTCTGACATCTAGGTCTTTGATCCATTTGGAGTTGATTTTTGTTTCTGGTGAGATAAAGTGGTTCAATTTCATTCTTCTGCATGTTTCAACCCAGTTTTTCCAGCACCATTTATTGAAGAGAGCCTCCTTTTTCCATTTAATCCTTTGGGCCCCCTTATCAAAGATTAGATGCCCATAGGTGTTGGGATTTACTTCTGGGTTTTCAATTCTGTTCCACTGGTCTGTATGTCTATTTTTGTTCCAGTACCATGCTGTTTTGATGATGATGGCTTTATAATATAGTTTAAGGTCTGGGAGTGTGATGCCTCCATTTCGGTTTCTTTTCCTTAAGATGGCTTTGGCAATTCTAGGTGTTTTCAGGTTCCAGATAAATGATTGTAGCGTTTGTTCTATTCTCTTAAAGAAGCCTGGTGGAACTTTGATGGGTATTGCATTAAATTTGTATATGGCTCTGGGGAGAATATTCATTTTGATGATATTTATTCTTCCAATCCATGAGCATGGGATATCTTTCCATTTCTTGGTATCAGTTTCTATCTCCTTGAGTAGCGACTCCTAGTTTTCAGTATACAAGTCTTTCACTTCTTTGGTCAACTTTATTCCTAGGTATTTGATTGACTTTGCTGAAACAGTAAATGGAAGTGATTTCGGGATGTCTTCTTCTTCAGATTTAGTGTTTGCATAAAGAAATGCCACTGATTTTTGTACATTGATTTTGTAGCCTGATACCTTGCTATATTGCCTAACAACTTCCAGTAATTTTCTACTGGATTCTTTAGGTCTTTCTATGTATACTATCATATCATCTGCAAATATTGAGAGCTTGACTTCTTCCCTTCCAATCTGTATCCCTTTGATTTCTTTCTCTTGCCTGATTGCTATGGCAAGAACTTCCAATACTATGTTGAAGAGTAACGGTGACAGTGGACAGCCCTGTCTAGTCCCCGATCTGAGGGGGAATGCTTTCAGCTTCTCTCCATTGAGTATGATGTTGGCTGTAGGTTTGCTATATATAGACTCCACTATCTTGAGGAATTTCCCATCTATTCCCATTTTCTGTAGAGTTTTGAGCATGAATGGGTGTTGGATTTTGTCAAAGGCTTTCTCTGCATCTATTGAGATAATCATGTGGTTTTTGGCTTTGCTTTTATTGATGTGATGAATGACATTGATTAATTTACGGATGTTGAACTAGCCTTGCATTCCTGGGATGAATCCCACTTGGTCATGATGAACAATCTTTTTGATGTGTTGCTGTATCCGGTTGGCCAAGATCTTGTTTAATATTTTGGCATCTATGTTCATCAGAGATATTGGTCTGTAGTTTTCCTTTTTTGTTCTGTCCCTATCAGCTTTTGGTATCAGGGTGATGTTGGCTTCATAAAAGGTGGAAGGGAGTATTCTTGTTTCTTCAATCTTATGGAAAAGCTTAAGAAGTATGGGTACTAACTGTTTCCTGAAAGTTTTGTAGAATTCATTTGTGAAGCCATCTGGTCCAGGACTTTTGTTGTTGGGGAGATTCTTAATAACGGTTTCAATTTCTTTGTCTGTGATTGGTGCATTTAGATTTTGTAGTTCTTCTTGGTTCAGTTTTGGAAGTGCATAGGTTTCTAGGAATTGTTCCATTTCTTCCAGATTCTCTAGCTTGGTGGCATATAGTTCTTTATAGAAGTTTCGCAGAATTCTCTGGATTTCTGTGGTGTCAGTTGTGATATCTCCTACATCGTTTACAATTCTATTAATTTGAGTCTTCTCTCTTTTTTGTTTGGTGAGTCTGGCTAGGGGTTTGTCAATTTTGTTTAATCTTTCAAAGAACCAACATTTGGCTTCATTGATCTTTTGTATGGTTCTTTTATTTTTTATGTTGTTTATTTCTGCTCTAACTTTAGTGATTTCTGTCCTTCTGGTTGCTTTAGGGTTCCTTTGTTCCTCTTCCTCTAAGTCCTTGAGGTGTGTAGTAAGGTCGTTCATTTGGGCTTCTTCTTGGTGTTTAATATGTGATTGTATGGCTATAAGTTTCCCTCTCAGTACTGCTTTCGCTGTGTCCCAAATATTTTGATAGGTTGTGTCTTCATTTTCATTAGTTTCCAGGAACATTTGAATTTCCTGTTTGAGTGAGTCTCTGACCCAGTGGTTCTTAAGGAGCATGTTGTTTAGTTTCCAAATTCTATGTCTTTTAATAATTTTCCGTTTGTTGTTAAAAGTTAGTTTTACTCCACTGTGGTCTGAGAAGATACTTGGGATGATTTCAATGCTCTTGAATTTATTGATGCTGTCTTTGTGGCCTAACATGTGGTCTATCCTTGAGTATGTGTTATGTGGATTTGAAAAGAAGGTGTATTCCAGTTTTTTGGGGTGGAGGAGTCTGAAAATGTCCAAGAGGTCTAGTCTGTCAATCTCTTCATTCAATTCTCTTGTATCTTTATTGGTTCTCTGCTTTGTTGATCTTTCTAAGTGTGAGAGTGGGGTATTGAAGTCTCCCACTATTATTGTATTACTATTGATGTATTTTTGAAATTCTTTCAGTAGGTGTTTAATGTATTTAGATGGTCCCTCGTTGGGTGCATAGATGTTAATAATTGTTAATTCTTCTTGGCTGATTGATCCTCTAATCATTATGTAATGTCCTTGCCTATCTTTTATTACTTTATTTAATTTAAAATCTATCGTGTCTGAGATGAGAATGGCTGTTCCTGCCCTTTTTTGTGGACCGTTAGCCTGTATGATAGTTTTCCATCCTTTCACTTTAAGTCTGTGTTTATCTTGTTGTGACAGATGGGATTCTTGCAAGCAGCATATGGTTGGGTTATGTTTTCTGATCCATCCCCCCACCCTGTGCCTTTTGATGGGTGAGTTTAAGCCATTGACATTTATTGATATTATGGATTTAATGTATTGTAGTGCCATTGTTCTAAAAAACGATTTGTTTACTCTGATATATTACAAGTAATATAGTGATGTTCTTGTTTATAAGAGGTCTTTTAGTACCTCTTTCAGGGCCGGCTTGGTGATGGTTGCCTCCTTTAACTGTTGTTTGTCTAAGAAGGTTTTGATCCCTCCATCTAGCTTGAATGAAAGTCTAGCAGGATATATTATCCTTGGTTGAAACCCTTTTTCATTCAGGGCTCGATAGATATCTTGCCACTCCCTTCTGGCTTTTAGAGTTTGAGTGGAGAAATCTGCAGAAAGTCTTATGGGTTTTCCCCTGTATGTGACTTTTTGTTTCTCTCTTGCAGCCTTTAGGATCCTTTCTTTATCCTTACTTCTTCTCATTGTGACTATGATGTGTCTTGGTGTTTTCAGGTCTGGGTTGATTCTGTTTGGTACTCTCTGGGCCTCTTGCACCTTGATATCCTTTCTGTTATTCAGGTCTGGGAAATTTTCTTGTATTATTTCCTCTAGAATGTTTGCTTCCCCTTCCTCTCTTTCTTCCTCTGGCAGGCCAATTATACGAATGTTACTTCTTTTGAGATCATCCCATATGTCTCTGTTGTTGTTTTCAGTGTCTCTCAATCTCGTTTTAAGCTCTTTCACCTCTTTCTTAGTTTTCTCTAACTCATCCTCTGTCTGACTAATTCTGTTTTCTGCTTCTGTTAGTCTGCTTTCCCTTGCCTCAGCTTCTTTCTTCATTACAGCTATTTCAGCTTTCAGTTCTCTAATTGTCTCAAGATAATCAGTATTTTCCTTGGGTGTCTCAACTGTTCTTTCCCTAATACTGCCATTCCTTTCCTCCAATGTTGTTTTCATTTCTGTGATTAATAAGTTTATTATTGCTTGCATACTTTTCTTATCTATGGTTACTTCTGATTGATTTATGGTTTCTTCTGGGCTCTTGTCTTCATTCATTGGGGTAGCAGTTTTATTTGTTTTTAATCTACCCATATTTTTTTTATTTATGTGTTTCTCTCTCTCTCTCTTTTTTTATTGCTCTGTTGTTCCTCAGTTGTTGTGTTGTGAGCACAAGTAGCACTGTACTAAATACCTTTATGACAATTGCACTCACCAACCTCCGGAATTACAGTAGCAACTGAAGTAAGTATTGAGGGAGTTTAATCATTACCAGTTAGCCAAAAAATTTCTCCAGTCCGTGAAAAAATAGTAACCAAATCCCAGTGAAGAAAGAGAAAAGAAAGAGAGGATAGCAAGAATAGACAGTTATGCAAATCTACTATCCAGTGTATATTCTAGGGGTAACAAGAGTGTAAAGGGTACTAGAGCAGAGATACACACATAGAAAGTCCACTCTGGGTCAGATTTCTTCCCCAAAGTAATTCACAAATTCAGAAAGGCAAAGAAGAAAGAAGTGTATGACAGGATAAAAAAAAAATAGTAATAATAAAAAATAAAAAAGAGATAGAGAGAGATAAGAGAGAGAAAAGGGAGAATATAAGAAGAAGGGTTGTAATTAAAGAGCAGTGCGAGGAACTTCCCAAATGTGTATCAGTGAGTTTAAAAAAAAAAAAAAAAAAAAAAACCCTGTTTGGTGGTATGGGGTATCCTGCTAGTAGCTGGTCCCAGGCACTGTTTATGGTGGGGCGGGGGGAGCGGCGGGAAGGATGTATGCTTGAAAATTAAAAGGAAGAAAAAAGAATTTTTTCCCCTACTCTAATTCTTAACCCAAATTAAGTTATAGACACCTTGGTATGACCGCTGTGGCCCCTTATTGGCTGGCCTGCTAAAGGCAGAACATCCTATTGTTTACACGAGATGTGTCTGGAGCTCAAAGGCTAGCCGCTTCTCCGTCGTCCGCCATCTTCCGGGAAACCCCCCCCCTCCAGACTTTTTTAAAGGATTTCTCAAAAATGAAAACTAGCTCTAAATCCTTTGATCCAATGAGAGCTATACTCAAGAAGTCTTTGGATCTGCTCTCAGGGTCGCGGTGGACCCTGGATTCTCCCAAGAGGAAGCCCCCGAGCTAAAGTGCTCTCTCCAGGTCCTCTGCCCGCCGCGCTCTACAACCGGCGGAGGAGCCGCCTTCTTGGGCGGGCGGAGGACAATGCCGGGCGCACTCTCCTTGCCCGGCGCCCTGGGAATTCTGGAGCCCTGCTAGTCCGTGTCACCTTTACTCTAATTCTTAACCCAAATTAAATTGTACCCACTCTTTGGTGTCACCCCTTATTAACTGGCCTGCTAAAGGCAGAAAATCCTACCGTTGCCGACGATGCGGTCAGAGCGCTCGCTGTCAGCAACTTCTCAGGCCGCCATCTTCCTCTCCCGAATATATCTTCTATTTAAGTGTTATTATATCCTACAAACTTGTGTATGCTTTATTTTATCTCACGTCACAGTAAAGTCAGAAGTTTTGTGATTTTTGTTTAATTCTCAAGTGTTTCAGAAGTGTACTGGTTACATAAAAGGACTATGTGTGTTTACACATACCTTTCTATTGATGATTTCCAATATATTTGTATTGTGATTAAAGTCATATTTACCTGTTTAAAGTCTTTAAAGTTTCATGAGACCTAATGTCTTATGTGTTCCTGAAAATAATATGCATTTGTTGAAGAGTAGAGTTAATCTGGTCAAGTTGATTAATACTCTTCTAGCCTTCTGTATGATTGTTTACTCCTGGTCCAGTTTTGTTGTTTGTTTTCTCACCAGGGTTAGCCCTAGGGATAGGTACCATCAGGAATACTCTACTGTACATGGTAAAAATTTGATTTTTTTTCTTATAGAGACAGAAATAAAGAGAAAGTGAGGAAGAGAACTATGGTTCTCACAAATTATTAAAAGTGGTTTGGCTACATTTTATTTTTGTCAGTTCTGTATTTCTATTATTTATATTTCACTTATCAGCTAGACCATCTAGTAGTTTAAATTTACTTTCTTTCTTCTTTTAATAATCACAGTCACCTCCAGTTCTATCCATTTTGTCCTAAAGAAACTACCATCCTCTATTATTATTGTTATTATTAGATGTTGATGGTTTATTGTATAGTTGTTGACACACACGTAGAATTTTCTATCTGACCAGGATAAGTGTCCAACCTTATGTTCCATTATTATGCACCAGAATTTCAAAGACACACACACACACATACACACACCAACCCTCTCCCTGTCCTCTTTCCCCACAATGCTTTGCTTTTTCTCTTTGGTGCAACACACCAAACCAGCAGAGGTCAAAGCTGAAAGGGTAGTTGCTAGTGGTGAGGAAGAACCATAGAATCTGCAATGTCATAAGCCTTCCAGCCCTCTATAAGGAAGGAACTCTGCTGAACAGTGAACACACAGCATGATTCCTAATTGTGACACAAACACATCAGCCACTATTTTGTGAGGTAGGAAATAGTTGATGAGGTCACAGAACAGATTTAGCAGAATGAATGGAAGTGATTATGGAGAAAACAGGAAGGGAACCACAGCAGAGGGCTGTGTGATACAGTTCCAGCAGTTATGCAAAGATAGAATTTATAAATACTTCATAAATTACAAAAACAAACAAACAAAAAACTATAGCATCACAAAACCCAAAGTACCACCTACACTGATTGCACAGCTTTCTATTAATAGTGAGTGAAGCATTAGCTGCCTAGTCCAGGGAATAATTTATTATGGAATTAGAGCTCACTGAGATGAGTTATTGCCACACATGCCCACTACTTGGAACTTTGAAAACACCATATTTGGAGTCAATCTCTTGTAGAGTTCAAGAGCCACACATAGCTATAATGACATAAGAGCTTGGACTCACTGTCTTATTCATAAAAACAGAGTGGAGAAAATAAAATGGATCTTAATTTAAATGAAGAGATAATATTTCAGTTTTTACACACACACACACACACACATATATATCCTTAGCAACTTCTAGGACTACAAGTGGGAATCCCTCCTTTAAAAGAAACTCCTTATTTGATTGCACTATTCATTAAAGAGGGGATCAATTTGGTCTTATTTAGATAAACAAATGGGTACGTAGTTCAGGGCAAATACTTTCCATGAATGAAATCTGGTTTTGGTCTCCAGTAGCCCTACACAAAATAAAAAATGAAAAGGCAACACTGAATGTGTCTGCTTTTCCATATCCCTAAGGTTTCATTAAGACCTCTGCCACACTGGGGGAAGCTCCTGTGCTTTCATCTCTCTTTTTCTCTCTCTCCCCCCCTCCCTCTCTCCTCTCTTTTTCTCTCTCTCTATTCTTTCTATCCTTCTATCCTGTTTCTCTCATGACAATGTCAGTCCAAAGCACTGAAACCCCATACCACAAATGATTAATTAATCTGTGGATATTCACACAGTAATTTGTGGACTCTTTCTGCAGTGTGTGTAAAAGCTTCAAATCAAATCATCCACCCAGAATTTACATGATTATTTAACTCTTATGGACAAGTTATAAATGCTTAATAAAAAAAATAATTCATAAGAGCCATTCATAGGGTGGTGCACCCAGTAAAGCACACACACTACTATTCACAAGTACCACAGTTCAAGGCCCTGTTCCAGCCTCCAAAGGGGAAGCTTCAGAAGGAATGAAGTAGTGTTTCTTTCATTTGGGGAGCAGAAAAAAGCTCAAATCCAATTCCTTGGGCATAGCAACTTCTGCACTCTGGTGATGCACTACCACAAGACCTCAAGTTCCTGACTTAAAAAATTAATACCTAGAGGCTGTTGTCAGAATTAATTGAGAAGGTAGGTTTTGTGTAATTTTAATTAAATATAATTTTACCTCTAAAATAACAATAAGAATGTAAAGCAAATACTCACCTCTGGCTAATAATAAGTATCTCCTAATTTAAAGAATTTTCTTTCTCTTGAGGGGCTGGGCAGTGGTGTACCTGTTTAATTGTATATATTACCATGTCCAAGTACCCAGGTTCAAACCTCTGACCACCACCTGCAGGGGGAAGACTTCATAAGCAGTGAAGCAGTGCTGCAGTTGTCTCTCTGTCTCTCTCTTTCTTTGCCACCCATTTTATCTCAATTTCTCTCTGTCCTAACAAATTTAATAGGAAAAAGGAATATTCTTTCTCTCACTCTCCTTCTCACTCTTACTCTCACTCTCTCCCTCCCTCTCATTCTCCCTCTCTCTCTCCCTCTCCCTCCCCCCCCTCCCGAAAGGTGCAGAGCACAGAGGCAGAGAGAGTGTGAAAAGGATCACAGAACCAGAACATTCTTTAATGCAGTTGGGGTTGAGGTCAAACCTCCTTACACATAGCAGTACACTACCCAAATGAACTATTTCACTGGGTCAAGAACATATTCACTCAAGAATCTTTGAGAATCTGTTTTTAACACAATGCTTTAAACTCATTCAACTTTGGTGTTTATAAGTTCAGTGGACAGCTTGCTTTCTGTTTTAAAGTAGGTGATCTTAAATACTTCCTTCATAATTTTAATTCCACAAAAAAGAATTATTCATTTTTGAACTACAGAAGAGCAAAATTTGAAAAAAATATAAATTATCTGTATATTCACTATTCAGAGATGTTGGATACATGTCTTTTTAAAATTCATTTTAATCTGTGTTTTTGAAAATTAGAGAGACTAAAGCTAATGTATGGGAAATCTGTTATATTGGTCATTTAAGGGATCAAATCAGAAGCCCTTTTTCTTAAAATCCAAATTTATCATTTCCCACCTGTACCTTATTGCTAGGAAATTGTGCAGATGCAGTAACATCTGCCACGTTGTGCCCTCAGGGCACTGTCAATTCCCCGCGATAGTTGGAGTGCTTTGGTTACTCCTCCCCCTTCCCATTCTCACGAGAGTTATTATCCTACCCTGGAGTGCTATGGTTACTCCGCCCCTTCCCATTCTAGCGAGAGCTATTCCCATAAAAGCCCTCCATCTTCCGCCCCTTTCTCTCTTGCCTGCCTTTCACTTTGGGGATTAGACACAGGGAAGGTTGCTGCATGTGGCAGCCATTTTTGCTACCTCCATGTGGCCCAACTCCTGCTCTCTCACCCAACTCTGAGGTGCCAGCGCAAATAAAGGATAAGTTCACTTTCTGCTCCAAACCTCCTTTTTCTGCGTCCCGTCACTGGCGCCCAACATGTCCCACACTCACGTCCTGCAGGGTGGCCCAGCTGAGGTCCAGAAAAGCCTCCCAGTAACAGGTAAGGGGCAGCCACATGACTCCGTGGCCCCGAGTTTCCCGCCCACCATGGGATTTTTCCCGCTTTACGAGGAGGCATCCCAGACATTCTATTCTTTTCTCATGGGACAGGCTCTCTATCTCAGAGATGCTTTAATTGGAGCTGCACCATGGATTCTCTTGGCTATGTTTGCAACTTTCAGGATATGTATAAGGAGCCTTGCCAAGAGGTTAAGCCACCTTGAGGCTGAGATACAAGAGTTAAAATATATGTTCTGGGTGCTTAAACATGGTAAGCATTCTGCAGTTTGCCCTGAGATTTCTGTTTCGGCAGATACATGTTTGCTTTCTTCGGCAGCCACTTCTCCAGTGGCTTCCACTTCAGTGACTCCTCCCCCCCCCTGATACCTCATAATTAAGAGACATTGAGGCTGAGATACAAAAGTTAAAAGAGATATTATCGATGCTTAACCACCCTAATTTCTCTGCAGTTTGCCCCAAAACTTCTGTTTCGGCAGACACCTGTTCGGTTTCTCTGGCAGCCACTTCCCCAGAAGCTTCCACTAACATGACTCCTTCCCCCACTGATACCTCATAATCAAACCAAGTCCACACCTTCCCGGTAAATGTAGCCCCCAATAAACAAAACCCTCAGTGGCATCCATACTCCTCCAAATCACTCAGAGAATGCAGACAGGCAGTGAAGGAGGACGGTATTCATGCCCCATGGACCAAGTCCATTTTGCGAGGCTTTTTCCAGCACCTTAATACCCCCCCAAGATTGGAGATACTTAGCTCTTGCTGCACTCCCAGACCCCCTCTACCTGCAATGGAAGGCATGCTTTCATGATGAATGCTCGAAACAATCCCAGAAAAATAGTCACAAACAGCTAGAAGGGAATTTTGATGCATTGTTTGGAGTGGGAGAGTTTGAAACTGGAATTCAACAGGCAGAAGCCAAGTTTCCAACCAATTATTTTGAACAGGTACTCATCTGTGCAACACAAGCATGGGAGAGGTTAACCCCATACACAGGAGAGGCCTCAGTCCCCGTTAACTCCCTTCACCAAGAAACCAAAGAATCCCTAGCTAACTTCATTGCCAGGGTGCAGTCAAGCTTAGAGAGAAAGATTTACAATCCTGAAGTCCGTTCTCTCCGCCTGCGTTCTATTGTCTGGGATGGCAGACAATATTCCAGATGATTCCTGAATTCTGTCAGGCATGCCTCAGTCTTAAACACAAACACCCAGATAATTGGTTTTTAGCAACACAGGAACTTAGACCAGGCTCTTATGGGACACCCATTAAGACACAGGCTTATGCAGTTAGCCCACAAAATCAAAATTGGGCCTGCTTTCAGTGCGGTCTCCAAGGGTATTGGCATAAACAATGTCCTGATAAGCTGCGACCCTGCCTCCATTTAGGAAAACCATGCCTCCAGTCAGGGCAACCTGCCTTCAGTCAGGGCAACCCCATCTTCAGTCTGGAAGCCAAAGGCCACAGACACCTTTTCCTAGATGTCAGAAAGGTTTTCATTGGAGGAGAGGTTGTTGGTCCAAGTTTCATAAAGATGGCATGCCCCTGAATGGTACAAATTTAGAGCCTGAGATTTTGTGGACCACTCCTGTTTTAGAATGAGGTCACCCTACTATGAAAGTAAGGATTGGCAATATTTCTTTTAAATGTTTGATTGACATGGGGGCAGAAAAGGCAATTTTAAGGCAAGCAGAGGTTCCCCAGAGTTGGGAACTCCTCCCAGGGCCCCATTTACATGGAGTTGGAGGGTTGAGCCAAGCCTTTCTCACAAGAGATTCACTTATGTGGAAATACCCGAAAGGGACTACTGGACACTTCCATCCTTTGGTAGCTGATATTAGCACCAACCTAGTTAGCAGGGATCTTCTGGAATGTTTTGATGTTAGGATATCCAAAGATGCCTCTGCAGAGCACAATAGCCACTCCTGCAAGACTTCTAGATCTAATCAGCACCCCCAATACTACTTTCCACTGTTCGTAACCAAACTTCCTGTTTAGATTGACTTTCTAATGAGCCTGTCTGGGTGGAACAGTGGCCTTTGCCTAGGGAGAAGCCAGAAATTTTAAAAGAGCTCGTCCGACAGCAGTTGTCCTTGGGACACATTTGTCATTCCCAAAGTCCATGGAATACTCCTGTCTTTGTGATTAAAAAGCACTAAGGAGAATGGCACTTCCTCCAAGATCACTGTGTGGTAAATAAAACCATGCAGGTCTGGGGCTCCCCCCAAATGGGTTTGGCTCTTGCTTCTGCAATTCCCACTGGAATTCCAATCATAGCTATTGTTTTTTCTCTATTCCCTTGCATCTGCAAGATTGTAAGCATTTTGCCTTCTCTGTCCCTTCTATCAATAATGCCAGCCCTGCCGATAGATTTAAATGGGTGGTGCTGCCCCAGGGCATGGCCAATTTGTCAAGAGGCTGTTCAATCTGCCCTTTTTCCATATATTCATAAGGGCCTTAATGTTTTTCACTGCATGGATGACATCTTAATATGGGGAGAATTAGATACAGATCTCTGTGCCCTATGTGATTTTCTTATTCGTGCCTTAAAGAAAAGTGGACTTAATGTAGCTCCTGAGAAGATACAGCTAATTCCTCCAATATCTTTCTTAGGTTAAGAGATTTTTCTAATACAAATTCGTCCCTTAAAACCTAGTGTTACTTTTCCTTCTAACCTTACTCTAGCTTCTTTACAAAGTTTTCTTGGAAATTTAAATTGACTTAGGCAGTATCTTTATCTGCCAACTAGCTGCCTCCAACCACTGTTTGACCTGTTAAGAGGAAACAAACAGCGCTCCTCAAAACGTGTGTTAACTCCCGAGGCCTCCTTGGCACTGGAAAGGGTTAACCAGGCCCTCCAGGACATACACTAAGTTCGATTCTCCCCCTCCTCTATGGTAAACCTTCTAATCTTTAACTCCACCACCACAATAGTGGGGTCACTGTGTCAGAACCATGGGGTTCTCAAGTGGCTTCATATGCCAGTAGGTGGAGCTCCAAGACTCCTCACTGAGATAGATGTGTTAGCATTCATGGTTCGCCAAGAAAGAAATAGGTCTGTGCAGGTCTTAGGGAAAGAACCGGATTTAATTATTCTTCCTTTTTCTCTCACAGATACAGAGTAGCTCATATGCCATCATTCCCATTTTGCCATAAGCCTCGTGGGGTTTCCAGGACAAATAGATAACCATTTTCCTTCTAATAAATTGATAGCTTCTTTACCTCTTTTGCCTCTACTAGTAACTAAATTTTTCTCATGAGATCCCATCCCCTCTGCTCATACAGTCTTCACTGATTGTGGAATAAAGGGAGCTGCTGCCCTTATATATTACCCAGACAAGCAATCCCCTAAACCTCTCTTTACTGAGCTTCCTGATAATTCCCCTCAGTACAAAGAACTTTATGGTGTTTTCCTTGTATTAAAAGCTGTACCAGAATCCTTCAACCTTTTTTCTGACAGTTGTATACTGTTAACTTACTTCCATGGCTTGCTCACTCTAATGTGAGAACTGATGACAACCCACTTTCCCCTCTCTTAATTAAAATAGCCTCTAAGCTCTGATCTCGAACCCAACCACTGTATGTTCAACACCTTCATTCCCATAGCCCTCTTCCTGGTTCCCTGTCCAAAGGGAATGCTGAAGCTGACCGTCTTGCCTCCACAGGAACTCTCCTAGTCTCTGTCGCTAATCCTGCTGACTTTCATTCCCTAAACCATGTTAATCTTAAAGGCCTTCAGGCTAGATTTCCTGATGTTTATTTACCATAGTTGAAACATATTCTTGCTACATGTTCTTCCTGTGCAGGTCTCATAAAAACACCTGCTATTCAAACTCTTGGGGTTAATCCATGAGGCTTAAAAGCCAAAGCTCTTTGGCAAATCGATGTCACCCACATACCAGACTTTGACAAACAAAAATATGTGTTTGTCTCAATTGACACCTTTTCTAAATTTATGTGGGTGACAGCTCAGACGGAAGAAAGCTCAAAAAAGCTTATAGGCCATATGCTCTACAGTTATGTTGTAATAGTCTTACATCTTCAACTAAAAACTGACAATGGGACTACATTTATCAGCAAAAAATTTAAAGATTTTTGTTCCTTCTGGAACATTACTCATACCACAGGCATTCCCTATAATCCACAGGGACAAGGCATTGTCGAGAGGGCCCATCAAACCCTTAAGGCTCAATTAAATAAAGATAAAGGAGGAATATACCCCCCAATATCCAGCTAGCAAAAGCCTTAACTACATTAAATCTCTTTAATATTTACAAAAACTTGAACCTACCTCCTATTATTCTTATCTGGCAAACACCATCTACCCTCCCAGCTATTAAGGTCTAATGGAAAGACCCACTCAATAGAATTTGGAAAGGGCCTGACCCCCTATTGACCATGGGGAGGGGTTTGCATGCTTTTTCCCACAGAATTACTCCAAACCTGTCTGGGTTCCTGCCCGCCATGTCCGACAATACCCGCATGATGGCACTGCTATCCCTGAAGAACAAGAAATACTGCAAGAGGACCAACTGCAGTATGCACCCCAGGATCCATAATATGACATGGCAGACTCTGAAAAATCTGGCTCACAGTGCCCTCTCTCCTACCCCTTCTCTGGATGTCTTATGTTATGACTGGCCAGTTGTGTTTTGTGAGTGAGTGTGCTGAATGAACAAAAAATTTTTGTATGACCCATCTGCTTAGAGTACTTCAAACGTAACTGACTTTATATAAAAATGCTGGATGCAGCCAAAGTTTCTGGATACGTCCAGAAACATTACAAAAATTTTTTTTCTCTCTTTTTATTTTTTTTATTTAAGTCTTGGTATATATGTAAAGTGCTTAATCTTAAACTGTGTGAGTAAAGACGTATCTAAATTTGTTTTTAAAATGATATGTTTTTTATAAGAAAAGTTTTTCTCCTCCTGTGTGTTATAACTAAATGTTTATAAGTATGTTTCTAGTTTGGTAAACACTAACTTAATGCTTAAAAGTGTAACCTTGAAGCTACATTATTACCAGAGAAGGTAAAATTAATTTTCTAAAAGTAACTATTTAAGGAAAAGTCTAAATATTTAAAGTGACAATATATCGCCAAAACTAAAATGCAAATTCTCTATACAGGGCGCTCTTGGAGGGCCCCCAAAAGTGCCCTGTAAACTATCTTGTGGAAATTAATCCACAACAGATCTGGCATCAATCTGGCACTGTAAGTGCTAAAACCATTGTCACTAACATGCATTAAATCTCTAAGTAACCTGAGTCTGTTTATAGTCCAAAGTAAAAATAGTTAAAATATCAAAATATGTATTTTAACTAAAATTGGTCTGAAGATTCTTCTGTGGAGACTGCTACAAGAGGTAGATGACGTTTAAACAAAATCATAAAGATATATAAACCAATTATAATCATTGAGGTATCAATTATAGTAAGCCTCTAACTTGTTACAAGTTTTATTTTTTTCACAAGTAAGTGATTACAGCTATCACGCCTTCATTGAAGAATCATCTGTTCATATGGTAAGGCATTAAACTATAAAAAGTTCCTCCATATACGACTTATATGAATTAACAACATTCACATACTCTTCTACACTTAACTGATGTATCTCGTCTTGCCACTATAGGCCTGCCTTTGTCAGCCAAAAATTTTAAGATATTTCCCTTTATAATATCACCCATGTCATGGACATCTCTTACTACCCCCAAGACAAATGGCTGTTGAGAAGGCATGCCAAACGCCTAGGCTCAATTAAATAATAATAATAATAATAAATAGGAAAGATACAACCACCAATACTCAGTTGGCTAAGGCACGAAACCTCTTTTTCTATAAAAAATTCAAATCAGATGCTGTGCTAACCAGGAGAAGCAGATTGTTTGTGTTTCTTTCATAGGAATTCCAGGAAAAACCATCTGGACCCCTGCACACTCTGACATCACCCACTAGATGGCACAACTACAGTGGCACACCCCCTGAAACCCTACATGTCACCTGACGTGATCTGAAGAACCTGATTCACAGACTCCAAGTACAGAACTTTTTTACTGCCTGTCTGCCCTTCCTGCTTCTGCTTTGCCTGTCACATTTTGGAGGTTCCACCTCACTCTCTACAGAAAAGCAGAATTCCAGTGGCTGACTTTCCTCATGCAGCGTTTCATCCCCTGGCATTTCTCCCCCTAGAGGCCTATTTTGGACTCACACTTCTATTGGACTTGCTGGTTTACCCTTTGGACACTTTACATAATGTTTACAGCAGCTTCCTTCCCTTCACGCTACTGGATTTTCAAAGACTGACCCGGAGTAGTTCATAGACTTTACAGACTGTTGCCTTGAGGACTATACAATGCCTAATAGCCCCTCTGCTTGGCGGGTCATGCCCTCTCACCTACAAGTCCTGCCCTTTGAGCCAGGAAATGCCTCCTCATTATGAACCCTTGCCCCCCCCCCCAGAGACAGGGAACGTTCCTTTGCACACCAAGTCTTCCCTTGGCATCACACTGGTTCTTACTTCTCCCCTAATTGTCCCTTGCTGTTTTGTTATATCATTCAGGTTTATGCCCAAAAGGTTTCTGCTCACCCCTACACCACTATTCCTCCATCACAAATGGAGTCTTTTACAGACATTGACCTATCTTAATGCGATGACTATAATGAAAGGGAAAGATGTAGAAAAATTGTGAGGAGATGGTGGAGCCTGGCAGAGTTTAACCTATGAGATGAGTCCTCCAGGTAAGTCTCTCTCTCTCTCTACAGAGGGGTTGAGCACAGGGGGGACACATACATAAATCTCACAAGGTTGGCAGCCATGTACGTCTTCCCTCCCCCACAAAAACATCCTACATCTTCCCACCTGAGCATGGCATTCCTTAAAAACATTTAAGCCTGCTCCACTCTATGTTTCCTATACTGTGACCATTAGATATAAGGAAAGGGGGAGATGCTGGGATCTGCCATGTTGTGCCCTCAGGGCACTGTCAATTCCCCGTGATAGTTGGAGTGCTTTGGTTACTCCTCCCCCTTCCTATTCTCAGGAGAGTTATTATCCTACCCTGGAGTGCTATGGTTACTCCTCCACCTTCCCATTCTCATGAGAGTTATTATCCTACCCTGGAGTACTATGGTTACTCCTCTACCTTCCCATTCTCATGAAAATTATTATCCTATCCTGGAGTGCTATGGTTACTCCTCCCCCTTCCCATTCCTATGAGAGTTATTATTCTACCCTGGAGTGCTGTGGTTACTCTTCCCCCTTCCAATTCTCATGAGAGTTATTATCCTACCCTGGAGTGCTATGGTTACTCCTCCCCCTTCCCATTCTTGCGAAAGCTACTCCCATAAAATCCCTCCTTCTTCCCACCACCACAAGTGACACCTTATCAAGACAAATACTTGTTTTTGTCAAATTTCTAACTGATTTAGTTCATTGTTTTCTGTATATCTACTGATTTTTCTCAGCTACTGCAATGTTGTACATGCACTTCTTAATTCAATATTATTGGATTATACTGCCTTAATAGTTTAGAGACAAACACTGACCCACAGTACCACTACAAGTGATGCCAGGAATACAATAAAGAAAACAAAACTTATTCTAAGGAATATTAAACATATAATTATGTCAACTGCCTTAGTCTGAAACCTCCTCTGAGGTCCAGTTCTCTACCTTTAGCATCTTTATGAGAATTAAAAAAAAATAATCTTTGTATCCTGGGGTGGATGACATACCTCACTTGTTGGTGAGTTGCTTTGCTTTGTGACCCAGGTTTGAGCCCACCCTACCATACTGAAGCTCCAGTGATATGGTCTCTTCTCTTCTCTTCTTTTCTCTTCTCTTCTCTCTATCTAAAAACAATTCTTGTAGCACTTAGTATGTTTATGTAGTGAATATACTTGATGATTTCCACTATTAAAACACTTTTGTTTTTCACATCATTGGCATATTGAATAATTACAATATGCCACACGTATTTGTACAAAAAGTCGTCTTCAGTGTTTTCCTTTGACTGTTTTCACATAATATAATCCTGTGGAGCCAAGTGGTATCACACCTGGTTGAGCACACATAATATAATACTCAAGGACCTGGGTCTGAGCTCCTGGTCCCCACCTACTGGTGGGGAATGGTGAATGCGAATGGTGAAGCAGTGTTGCAGATTTCTCTCTATCTCTTTCCCTCTCTATAACCCCCTTTCCTCTCTATTTCTGATTATTTCTATCCAATAAATAAAATGAAGATAATTTAAAAAATAATAATGTGAGCCTATTTTCAACATAAACTAGTTCTGACAGCATGAAGTCTTGATTTTTTATTTTTAATTAATGAGATTTGTTTGTGAGAATTAATACTGATAGCCCTAGCCTAGGGTTTTTAATTTTGGATAGACAACAATTTTTATACTGGACTAGTGGCTTAAGAACTCTCATTTGCTTTCACTTAATCATTCAAAAAAGAAAAGTTTTGCTTTTGAAACTGCATATTGCTGTCATTTTTCTCCCTCTGAAAATAAAGGTTTCCATTTGCAATAAAATGGCCACTACTAATCACTTGAGATCCTCTGCAAAATCTTCACTTTGCCCAATGTATGCAATTTTGTTTTCAACTACAGAAGAAAAGCAAATGCCATATTAGTTTTGCTCTCCTTTCTGTCTCATGGAATTCCCCTTCCATACCACCTTTTTGGGTCAACTCAAATACGGCAGGAAACCAGCTTCACAGAGAGACCATACAATGGCAACCACAAACTTGATGGATTTTGCAACACAGATGTCTGGCTTGGTTTGGTGTTCCTGTCAGAAATATACAGACTTTTGGCAGGCCCCCGATGGTAGAAAAAGGAAAAGGAGGGAGAGGAAGAGGAGGAGTTGGTGGAGGAGGAGGAGAAGAGACAAAAGAGAAGAAAAAGAACAAGAAGAGGAGCAAGAAGAAAAACAAGAAGAACATGAATAAGAACCATAAAGAAAACACAGCCCTCATTCAACTAAATGGGTCCCACAGTGCAGTTAAGCCTGCTATTCTCATTGCCTTGTAGATCCTGAGTCACTGTCATATTCTTGAAATATATCTGTAAATTTCAGGGAAGCTATTTTAGTTTTCTTAGAAATCTACAAGTCTAATATGGAAATAGTGCTTCTGTTCATGCAGCATCTACTATCAATAAAGGAGTCTCATGTAAGCAACTTGAAAATAGCATTTTCCCTTCTAATACAAAATGAAATATTTTACAACACAAATAAAAATGGATTTAGAGGGAGGATTTTCTAAATAAATAAATAATAAATAAAAAGGTTAAGTACTTGTGGACTGGGAAGACAATATAATGGTTCTGCAAAATATTTTCAGGTGTGAGGCTCCAAGGTCCCAGGTTCAATCCCCATTATCAACATAAGGCAAAGCTGAGCAGTCCTCTGATAAAAAACTAAACAAAACAAATAAAAACGGTCAAGTATTTGCTATGAGTTTTCATACTGGACTTTTGATTCTCCAACCGTAACTTTATTCTTTGTATTTCAAGATGTGTCCAGAAAGAGTGATTGCTATTTATATGTGTGGGTAGGTCAGAAAATACTGCTTGTAAGCTATTTTTCAGCATAAGTGCAAATGAAAATTAATCTTTAGTGATATTTATGCACTGGGCTAGTTTCCAGGAACCCTAATAGGAATTAGAGATAGACTTACCCTAGAGGAACTCATAGTAAAAGTTGACAGAAATATCAATGTGATGTCTCCTACTTCTTCAGGAAGAGGTAATTGAACTTAAAGATAAAGGAACATTAAAAGAAGGAACTGTCACCTGATTGGAGCTTATAGACTATGTAGTGTTTCATTGAGAAAATATGCTAATATAAATAGCTTAGATGAAAGGGAAGTTGAATAGGACGTTTGCTTTAGAAAATTGAATTTCTGTGTTTGTGAGGATTATCTGGAGATAAGATCAGAGATAGAATTTGAGATCAGAAGTAAAGATGTAATAATTGATTCTAAAGCAGTTAGAGTATTTAAATACAAGTTATGTAAATGGAAAACAGATGAAGAAGACAACAAGTGTATGAGACCCTCAATTTATCAAGGTACTTCATTTACTAAATGTCCCTTTCTCAGCTTCCCCCATCTCAGTGAAAATCATTATTACTCTGAGTTAATTCAGCCAAAAATATTAAATTGGGAACACTTATCTGATGAGGAATAATGCAGATGCAGTCACATCTGCTAAGCTGTCCCCTCAGGCTTTGCCACTTCCTGTGATATTCTCACAATGCCTTTTTCAACCAATCCTGTCCCGACACGTCACTCATGGTTGTTGCTCTATAAAGCCCTTCTTCTTCTGCCCCTCATCTCTCTTGCTCACTTTTCACATTGGTGATTAGACACAAGGGAGGGTGGTCTGGGAGGCGGCCATTTTTGCTACCTCCTCGTAGCCCGAACTGATGCGCTCTCACCCAACTCTGAGGTGCCTGTGCAAATAAAGATTTGTGTTCCCTCTTCACTCCGGATTTCCTATCTCTCTTCTCCATGGTGCAGCTCAACACCTGGCACCCAGCGTGGGTCTCAGCCTTCCCAGATGCAGGTAAGTATACAGGCTCTTGACTCTCTAGGGCCCAGTGTTCCTCTCTGCCATGGGATTCCTTACATTTTATGAAGAGTCTTCCCAAACCCTTTACTCTTTTCTCATGGGACAGGCTTTCTATCTTGGAGACATTTTACTTGGGGCCACACCATGGAGCCTCTTGGCCATGTTTGCAGCTTTTGGGATATATATAAGGTGACCTGGCAAAGAGTTAAGAGACCTTGAGGCTGAGATACAAGAATTAAGGGATATTGTCTTGGTGATTACCCACCCTAAGCCCTCTGCATTTTGCCCCAAGAGTTCCATTTTGGCAGACACACATTCAGTTTCTCTGGCTGCCGCTGCCACCCTTCCAGCGGCTTCCACTTCCATGACTCCTCCACCGCTGCTACCTCATTATCAAAGCAAGTCCACACCTTCCCAGTAAATGTGGCCCCCAATAGACAAAACCCTCAGGTGTGGCATCCACACTCCTCCAAATAACTCACAGAACTCTAGAAGGCAGTGAAGGAGGATGAGATTCATGCTCCATGGACCAAGTCCATTTTACGTGGCTTTCTCCAGAACCTTAATAACCCCAAGATTGGAGGGATGTAGCTCTTGCTGTGCTCTGAGACCCCCTCTACCTGCCATGGGAGGCATGTTTTCATGATGAATGATCAAAGCAATCCCAGAAAAATAGTCAGAATCAGCTGGAGTGGAATTTTGATGCACTGTTTGGAGAGGGAGAGTTTGAAACTGGAATTCAGCGGGCAAAAGCCAAGTTTCCGGCTGGTTATTTTGAACAGGTATGCATCAGCGCATCACAATCATGGAAGAGGTTAACCCCATACACAGGAGTGGCTTCAGTCCCCATTCTCTTGCTTCACCAAGAAACTGATGAATCCCTAGCTAATTTCATTGCCAGGGTGCAGTCAAACTTAGAGAGAAAGATTTATAATCCTGAAGCCTGTTTTCTCCTCCTGAGTTCTATTGTCTGGGATGGAATGTTACCAGAATTCCATCAGGCATGCCTCACACTTAAACACCAACACCCAGATAATTGGATTTTAGCAACACAAGAACTTAGACCAGGCTCTTATGGGGCATCCATTATGACACAGGATTATGCAGCTACCATACATAATCAAAACGGGGCCTGCTTTCAGTGCGGTCACCAAGGGCATTGGCATAACCAGTTTCCAGATAAGCCATGACCCTGCCTCCAGTCAGGACAACCAAGCCTCCAGTCAGGACAACCCTGCCTCCAGTCAGGGAGCCAAAGGCCACAAACTCCTTGTCCTAGATGCCAGAAAGGTTTTCATTGGAGGAGAGATTGTTGGTCCAAGTTTAATAAAAATGGCATTCCCCTGAATGGTGCAAATTCAGAGCCTGAGATTTTGTGGACCACTCCTGTTTTAGAATGAGGTCACCCTACTATGAAAGTAAGGATTGGCAATATTTCTTTTAAATGTTTGATTGACATGGGGGCAGAAAAGACAATTTTAAGGCAAGCAGAGGTTCCCCAGAGTTTGGAACTCCTCCTAGGGCCCCATTTACATGGAGTTGGAGGGTTGAGCCAAGCCTTTCTCACAAGAGATACATTCATGTGGGAAGACCCAGAAGGGACTACTGGACACTTCCATCCTTTGGTAGCTGATATTAGCACCAACCTACTGGGCTGGAATCTTCTGGAATCTCTTGATGTGAGGATATTCACAGATGCCTCTGCAGAGCACAATAGCCAATCCTGCGAGACTTCTAGATCTAACCAGCACCCCCCCAATACTAACTGCCACTGTTCATAACCAAACTCCCTGCTTAGATTGACTTTCTAATGAGCCTGTCTAGGTGGAACAGTGGCCTTTGCCTAAGGAAAAGCTAGAAATTTTAAAAGAGCTCGTTCACGAGCAGTTGTCCTTGGGACACATTTGTCATTCCCAAAGTCCATGGAATACTCCTGTCTTTGTGATTAAAAAGCGATCAGGAAAAATGCTGCCTCCTCCAAGATCTCCATGAGGTTAATAAAACCATGCAGGTCTGGGGATCCCCTCAAAGGGGTTTGCATCTTGCTTCTGCAATTCCCATGGAATTCCAATCATAGCTATTGATATACAAGATTGTTTTCTCTATTCACTTGCACCCACAAGATTGTAAGCATTTTGCCTTCTCTGTCCCTTCTATTAATAATGCCAGCCCTGCCAATAGATTTGACTGGATGGTGCTGCCCCAGGGCATGGCCAATAGTCCTACAATTTGTCAAGAGGCTGTTCAATCCACCCTTTTTTCATATATTCATAAGGGCCTTAATGTTTTTCACTACATGGATGACTTCTTAATATGGGAAGAATTAGATACAGATCTCTATGGCCTACATGATTTTCTTATTCCTGACTTAAAGAAAAACAGCCTTAATGTAACTCCTGAGAAGGTACAGCTAATTCCTCCTATATCTTTCTTAGGTTCAGAGATTTCTCTCATGCAGATTCATCCCTTAAAACCTTGTGTTACTTTTCCTTCTAATCTCACTGTTGCTTCTTTACAAAGTTTTCTTGGAAATATAAGTTGGCTTAGGCAGTATCTTTATCTACCAACTAGCTGCCTTCAACCACTGTTTGACCTATTAAAAGGAAACAAACAGCCCTCCTCAAAACGTATGTTAACTCCAGAAGCCTCCTTGGCACTGGAAAGGGTTAACCAGGCCCTCCAGGACATACACTAAGTTCGATTCTCCCCCTCCTCTATGGTAAACCTTCTAATCTTTAACTCCACCACTACCGTAGTGGGGACACTGTGGCAGAACCATGGGGTTCTCGAGTGGCCAGTAGGTGGAGCTCCAAGACTCCTTACCGAAATAGATGCATTAGCATTCATGGTTCGCCAAGAAAGAAATAGGTCTGTGCAGGTCTTAGGGAAAGAACCGGATTTAATTATTCTTCCTTTTTCTCTCACAGATACAGAGTAGCTCATATGCCATCATTCCCATTTTGCCATAAGCCTCGTGGGGTTTCCAGGACAAATAGATAACCATTTTCCTTCTAATAAATTGATAGCTTCTTTACCTCTTTTGCCTCTACTAGTAACTAAATTTTTCTCATGAGATCCCATCCCCTCTGCTCATACAGTCTTCACTGATTGTGGAATAAAGGGAGCTGCTGCCCTTATATATTACCCAGACAAGCAATCCCCTAAACCTCTCTTTACTGAGCTTCCTGATAATTCCCCTCAGTACAAAGAACTTTATGGTGTTTTCCTTGTATTAAAAGCTGTACCAGAATCCTTCAACCTTTTTTCTGACAGTTGTATACTGTTAACTTACTTCCATGGCTTGCTCATTCTAATGTGAGAACTGATGCCAACCCACTTTCCCCTCTCTTAATTCAAATAGCCTCTATGCTCTGATCTCAAGCCCAACTACTGTATGTTAAACACCTCCATTCCCACAGTCCTCTTACTGGTTCCCTGTCCGCAGGAAATGCTGCAGTTGACTGCCTAGCTTCCACAGGAATTCTCCTAACCTCTTTCTCTAATCCTGCTGACTTTCATTCCCTAAACCATGTTAATCTTAAAGGCCTTCAGGCTAGATTTCCTGATGTTTATTTACCATAGTTGAAACATATTCTTGCTACATGTTCTTCCTGTGCAGGTCTCATAAAAACACCTGCTATTCAAACTCTTGGGGTTAATCCGTGAGGCTTAAAAGCCAAAGCTCTTTGGCAAATCGATGTCACCCACATACCAAACTTTGGCAAACAAAAATATGTGTTTGTCTCAATTGATACCTTTTCTAAATTTATGTGGGTGACAGCTCAGATGGGATAAAGCTCAAAAAATCTTATAAGCCATATGCTCTACTGTTTTGCTGTAATAGTCTTACCTCTTCAAGTGAAAACTGACAATGGGACTATATTTATCAGCAAAAAATTTAAAGATTTTTGTTCCCTCTGGAACATTCTCATACCAGAGGCATTCCCTATAATCCACAGGGACAAGGCATTGTCGAGAGGGCCTATCAAATCCTTAAGGCTCAATTAAATAAAGATAAAGGAGGATTGTACCCCCCAATATCCAGCTAGCAAAAGCCTTAACTACATTGAATCTCTTTAATATTTACAAAAACTCGGACCTACCTCCTATTGTTGTTCATTGGCAAACACCATCCACCCTCCCAGCTATTAAGGTCAAATGGAAAGACCCACTCGATAAAATTTGGAAAGGGCCTAACCCCCTATTGACCATGGGGAAAGGTTTTGCATGCGTATTCCCACAGAGTTTTTCCAAACCTGTCTGGGTTCCTGCCCGCCATGTCTGACAATACCCGCATGATGGCACTGCTATCCATGAAGAACAAGAAATACTGCAAGAGGACCAGATGCAGTATTCACCCCAGGATCCATAATATAACATGGCAGAATATGAAAAATCTGGCTCACAGAGCCCTTTATCCTACCCCTTCTCTGAATATCTTATGCTATGACTGGTCAGTTGTGTTTTGTGAGTGAGTGTGATAAATGATCAAAAATTTTTGTATGACCCATTTTGCTTAGAGGATTTAACTAAAATTTGTCTAAAGACCCTGCTGTAGAGACTGCTACATGATGTCACATTATATGACCTTTTGACAAAATTATAAAGATACTTAAACCAATTATAATCATTAAATCAACAATTATATTAAACTTTTAACTTGTTAAATGGTTTTTTTTCACAAGTAATTGAGTACAACTATGTCAAAGCCTTCACATGAAGAAGCATCTGCTCATATGTTAAGGTATTAAACTATAAGAAGTTCCTCTATACACAACCTATGTGAATTAACAAACTTCACATATTCTTTTACACTTAACTGGTGTATCTTGTCTTGCCACTGTAGGCCTGCCTTTGTCAGCCAACAATTTAAAGATGTTTCCTTTATAACATCACCCATGCCACAGACATCCCTTACTACCCCCCAAAGACAAATGGTTGTTGAGAAGGCCCGCTAAACACCTAGGCCCAATTAAGTAAAGAAAGAAAGAAAGATACATCCCCCAATATTCAGTTGGCTAAGGCACCAAATCTCTTTTTCTATAAAAAATTCAAATCAGATGCCCTGTTAACCACAGGAAGCAGATTGTGTTTCTTTCACAGGAATCCTGGGAAAAAACATCTGGAACCTGCACACTCTGACATCACCCACTAGATGGCATGACTACAGTGGCACACCCCCAGAAACCCAAGATGTCACCTGACACGATCTGAAGTACCTGATTCACAGACTCCAAGGACAGAACTTTCTTACTGCCTGTCTGCCCTTCCTGCTTCTGCTTTTTCTGTCATGTTTTGGTGGTTCCAGCCCACTCTCTACAGTAAAGGAAAATTCTGGTGGCTGACCTTCCTCATGGAGATAGACATGCAGCATTTCATCCCCTGGCATTTCTCCTGGTCATCTGCATTAGACTGAGACTTCTATTGGACTTGGTGGTACACCCTTTGGACACTTTACACAATTCTAAAACATCTTCCTTCCCTTCACACTGCTGTTTTTTCAAAGACTGACCCACAGTAGTTCTTAAACTTTGCAGCCTGTTGCCCTGAGAGCTACACAATGCCAAATAGCCCTGCTGCTGGGCAGGCCATGCCCTCCCGCCTACAGTTCCTGTCCTTTGAGACACGAAATTACAAAGCCTTGCCCCTCCCCCAGGGGCAGAAGATGCCCCCAGAGGCAAAACCCCCCACCTCATTAATAAGCCCTACTCCAGAGGCAGGAGACACCCCCAGAGACAAGAAATGCCCCTTTACAAACCAAGCCTCCCCTTGGCATCACACTGGTTCTTACTGCTCCCCTACTTGTCCCTTCATGTTTTGTTATAGCATTCAGGTTTATGCCCAAAAGGTTTTTGCTCACCCCTATACTACTATTCATCTGTCACAAATGGAGTCTTTTACAGAAATTGACCCATCTTACTGCAATGACTAGATAAAAAGATAACAAAAGATGTAAAAAAAAATTGTGAAGAGATGGTGAAGCCTGGCAGAGCTTAACCTATGAGATGAGTCCCTCCAGGTAAGTTTCTCTCTCTAAAGAGGGGTTGAGCACAGGAGGGGAAACATAAATCTCACAAGGTTAGTGGCCATGTAAGTTGTCTTCCCTTCCCCATAAAAATGTCCTACATCTTCCCACCTAAGCACGGCATTCCTTAAAAACATTTAAGCCTGCTCCACTCTATATTTCCTATACTGTGTCCATTAGATATAAAAGAAAAGTGGGAGATTATGGGGAATTATTCAGATGCAGTCACATCTGCCAAGCTGTCCCCTCAAGTTTTGCCACTTCCCACAATATTCTCACAGTGCCTTTTTCAACCAATCCTGTCCCGACATGTCACTCCTGTTTGTTACCCTTTAAAGCCCTTCTTCTTCTGCCCCTTGTCTCTCGTGCCCGCTTTTCACATTGGAGATTAGATGCAAGGGAGGGTGGTCCAGGAGTCGGCCATTTTTGCTACCTCCTTGTGGCCCAGACCACTGCACTCTCACCCAACTCTGAGGTGTCAATGAGAATAAATATTTGTGTTCCCTCTTCGCTCCGGATCTCCTCTCTCTCTTCTCTGCAGCACAGCCCAACACTTCTCTTTTTCTTTATAACATATTTAATCAGCAAGAAAGCTTTATTAATTTTTCTTCAAAACTTATGCTATCTTATGTTAATTTTCACAACTACTATTCACAGTTACTATTCACTTTTAAATTATTTTTTCTATTTCATTAGTTGTTTTAACAATATTTTACAAAATTTTAAAATTCCAGAGGTATATATATATTTCTACACTTATACATGGTACATGCACATAACCAAAGCCACTAAAGCATTAGACTTTTCCCTTACCCATCTTAACAAAAGTACTTCTCTTGAAATCCAAGAGATGGCTTGGTTATGATTTTTTTCAAAGTTAATTTGTCTGTATTCTATGTATGAGTGAAACCTTCACTTATTTCATTAATTCACTTAGAATAATCATATTCAAGTCTCTTCATTTTTGTTCCAAGTCATGCAATCTTATTTAAGTCTCAATTATACATTATTTATGTTAACATCCTTCTTACTGTCTTTCTATTTCTGCTTATACAACTTTCTTCCATTCAGAGCATTTCTTTCCTATGGAGTGTTTAGCATGCCATTGGGTTTATAATGAAATATTAAGTTCTAATACCCATTTAAGACTCCACACAGCCAGCATCATCGCCTATAGCTTGCTTTATTATTTTCCAGTTGTATATAGTTCCAGAAACAAAAAAGAAGCTCATTTTTGCCTTGGGAATTACTAAATTCCTCTATCTATCTACCTATTTATCATCTAACATCTATCTATCTATCTATCTATTTTCTTTTTCTGATACATGCTCCACAATTTCATTCTGGCTATTTTCATCTCAGCATTAGATATCATCAACTGGATTTGGAGAATTATTTAAAGTCACCCCAATTCTAAAACAATCTACAAACCATGATCAATTACAATTAAAAAAATTCTATTGTCATGAGTAGGAACATTCCAGACTGCACCAATATCAACCCATCTTCCTCAGGTGTAACATAGAGTATGTTGTCCATCCTCCCCTCGGAGGATGAACATTCTCTAACATGTTGATCCAAGTTGAGTGCAAGGTCCTATGGGGGCCCACAAAGGGGTCTTTTTTGTTGTTCCTGATAGAAATGACTGGTAACAATGGAGAGAGGGACTTATTTGAAGTCTAGGCCCAACATGTCTGTTTGGAAATCTCAGGACCCCCTGATTAGGGACCCAGCTGATGGGCTGGCCTGATAGTGACTAGACTCATGACCACAGAATGTGAGCTCAGATCTAGAGGGATGCAGAAGTCATATAGGCTTATAAGCTGATTATGGGCCCCAGATCTCATCAAATTGATGGGGTATACAGTCAATAATATTTATACCTCTTTCCCATATTAGGGAGCTACCCTCTTCCCTGATACAGCTTTCTGGTCCTTTTTTCCACCCATGACATCATATTCCAAAACAATAACTTGGATTCACTGACATATCAGATTTCAGGCTCAGGGAAACCACACACACACATACCAAAAAAAAAAAAAAAAAAAAAAAAAAAAAAAAAAAAAAAAAAACGAGTATAGCTACAAACCCTTTGGAATATAACTAAAAAATGCCTACTAGATATCTACAAAATGGAGGACCCCCCCACTCTTCATCTACACTATTTCAGCCTTTAGGTCCATGGTTGGTCAACTATTTGTTTGGCTTTGTATGTTAACTCTCTTTTCAGCGACCAGGTTCCAGATGCTAACATGATGCTGACCAGACTTCCCTGGACAGACAATCCTACCTTGTATCCTGGAGCCCCGCTTCCCCAGAGCCTCTCCCCACTAGAAAAAGAGAAATACAGCTGGGAGTATGGATCAACATGTCAATGCCTATATTCAACCAGGAAGCAATTACAGAAGCCAGACCTTCCACCTTCTGCATCCCACAATGACTTTGGGTCCATACTCTGAGAGGGTTAAAGAATAGGAAAGCTATCAAGGGAGGGGATAGAATACAGAGTTCTGGTGGTGGGAATTGTGTGAAGTTGTACCACTCTTACCCTATGGTTTATTCAATGTTTTATTTTTACAAATTATAAAAAAAATTTAAAATTCTGAGTAGTTGTGTTGTTGCAAATGAGAGAAGAAGCTTGAGTCAACAAAAATGTGTAAGGTAATTTAAATTTTTTTTGTGGATTTCCAGGTTATTTTCATGTTGTGAACAATATAAGCAAACTTCAAAATGGTCAGTAGACACAGGATCCATTAATATGTTAAAAGATGTTATTAGAAAAGAATATAGAATGTAGTGTGGGTTAGGAGTTGGCACAACTGATAGAGTGCAGAAGGGTAAGCTTCAGGAATGGTGAGCCAGTGCTGCAGGTGTTTCTCTCTCTCTCTCTCTTTCTCCTCTCTCTCTCTCATCTTTATCTATATATCTCTTTTTCAATGGTGAATTTAGTTAAGAGGTAGTACATTCCTTCCACCTCTCAGAAGGAGATTTCCTCACTTTTCTTCACCTCATCTTGGATGGAGTATGAAGGAATCATGTTAAGTGAGACCCATCAGAAAGAGAAAGAAGAATCTGGGATGATCTCACTCATAGATAGATGTTGAAAAATATAACCATGATGCCAACCTGACTACCCTGGGCAGATGACCTCACCAATATATCCTGGAACCCAATCTTCCCAGAGCCTTACCCCACTAGGGAAATGCAGAGACAGGCTAGGGGTATGAATGGACCTGTCCATGCCCATCTCCAGCAGAGAAGCAATTACAGAAGCCAGACTTCCCACCTTCGGCCCTCCATAGAGTTCTTTTATCCATACTTTCAGAAGGATAAATAATAGGGAACCTTCTAATGGAAAGTATGGACTATAGAACTCTAGTTGGAATTGTACTCACTATCCCACACTCTTGTCAACCATTATTAAGTCACAAACTGAAAAAAGTTGAGAAATAAGAAAACACAAAGCAGAACTTGCCACATGAATAGGTTAGTGCTTCCCCTTAGTGGTGGATGTAGATCTGAGCCAGCCCACATGAGCCTATTTATGCAAATCTCAACATCTGAAGTCTGTGTCTCCATTAATATCTCTCTAACAAAACAATGTACAACTTTCTTTATTGAGAGTATTTTATTTTATGACAAATTATTAGTTATATATATTTAAGAGTTCTATTTGTCTTATGCAGAAATTTTGGTGAAATATTCACAAAGAAAAAGCATAGTTTAGATCAGAATGCAAAGCCACTTACCTGTCCAGGCATCTTCTTCTGAGTTTGTGCCCTTTTCTAATTTCTTCTCATATCTTATAAACAGGAAAGATTACACCTCTTATCTTATGGTATTGTTGAACATTATTAAACAAATAAAAATAAACAAATAGAAAGATATGGAGACATGTATATACATAACATAAATGTCAGCAGAATTTTGTCTGTGTATGCTTATGAAACCAATGATTTTAGCTACTTTATGATAACACAGGCTTTAAGCAGATATTCATACCCATTTTTATTAAGTTTTGCAACCTAAGTTATATCATTATAATCTGATATTGAGTGAGGCAAGATAGAATTTTCCTTCTAAATATTCAGTTATGAAAAATTGAATAATATGAGTTGTTACCCATTTGGGAAGTATATATACATTCTTCACAGGGAAGAGAGAGAAGAAGTAAGTGAATATTTGCACACACACACACACACACACACACACACATTGCTAACATTTCTGAAAGTAGACATTGGTTTACAATATATTATGAAGTTAGTTAACAGTTCCTAGTTGAATAAATATGATAAATGAAGGGACACATTTTAAATTAGAAATTTTAAATAAAAATGTCTACATATACATCACAAGTAAGGACTTATGCTTGAAGAATAGTTGCTTAATTCATGGAGAATCTATCAAGAGAGTAAAGAGGGTTGAGAGACTATAATATCAAAAAAGATTCAGTCTGTGTTTTAAAAAACTATGAGACATACAATTAATTTTCCCCCTCTCATATTAATTAACTAGTGATTTACATGACTACATTTTATTAGGAGTGTACATAAACACCATTCCCACCACCAAAAGACTGTGACCCATCCCTCCCACACACTCCCACCCCCCACTGTCCCAGGAAGCTGCATGTCTACCCCTCACCACAGGGCTTTTTCTTTGGTGCCCTACTTACAATTTGATCAGGTCCTGCTTTTAGTTTCCTTTTCAGATCTTCTTCCTCAACTTCTGTTGATAAGTGGGATCCCATACTCATCTTTATCTTTCTGACTTAGTTCACTTAACATAATTCCTTCTAGCTCTGTCCAGATGGATCAGAGAAGGTGGATTCATTGTTCTTGATAGCTGCATAGTATTCCATTGTGTATATATACCACAGTTTTCTCAGTCACTCATCTGTTGTTGAGCACCTGGGTTGCTTCCAGGTTTTAGCTATTATGAATTGTGCTGCTATGAACATAGGAGTACACACCTCTTTTTGGTTGGGTCTTATGGAGTCCTTGGGGTATAACCCCAGGAGAGGAATTACTGGATCATATGGAAGGTCCATGTTTAGCCTTCTGAGAGTTTTCCAGACTGCTCTCCACAGAGGCTGTACCAATTTACATTCCCACCAGCAATGTAAAAGGGTTCCTCTGTCCCCACAACCTCTCCAGCATTTGTTGCTGCTGTCCTTTTTGATGTATGTCATTCTTACAGGAATGAGGTGGTATCTTAGTGTTGTCTTAATTTGCATTTCTCTGACAATCAGTGACCTAGAGCAGTTTTTCATATGTTTGTTAGCTTTTGGATCTCCTCTGAGGTGAATGTTTTGTTCATATCCTCTGCCCATTTTTGGATGGGGTCATTTTCTTTTTTGGTGCTAAGTTTGCTGAGCTCTTTATATATTTTGGTGATTAGTTTCTTGTCTGATATATGGCATGTGAAGATCTCCCATTCTCTGAGGGGTCTCTTTGTTTAATAGTTTTTTTGGCTGTGTAGAAGCTTCTCAATTTGATGTAGTCCCATTGGTTTGTTTCTGCTTTAGTCTTCCTTGCAAACCATAACAAAAGGACTTTTCAAAGTTAACCCAATTACCAAATAATTTGATGATAACATTAACTATCCATTGTCTTTTTGAACCCTAAGACAGCAGGAACCTCACATCTCCACTATAGAGCCCCTACTTCCCACAGTCCTGGAACCCTTGGATAAGGCCCACTTTCCCGTATGCCTCTCCCAATCCATATAAAATAATATTGCAACCTAATCAATGCAATGATGGCCACCTCAACATGCTTCACTTCAGACTGTGTCCAGAGAGTTCAAGTGTGGAATGATAACCCTTCAGCTTCATTACTCGGGTGAGAACTTTCCTTTCATAGTATACTCTAATTCCGTCTCAGGTGATTCACTTTCTAACAAAGTCCCAAAACCTAGATATACACCAGTTTCTGTGAGAGAGAGCATATGTTCACACGTATCCATAAACTACTGCAAAATATATACCTTAAAGCAGAAGTACACTAGAGTTTGCAGTGAGTACCCCCCTAACACTTTCTCTCCACTATTCCAAGCTTTGGGTCCATGATTGCTCAACAATTTGTTTGGTATGTTAACTCTCTTTTCAGTTCCAGATGTCATCAGGATACCGGCCAGGCTTCCCTGAACTGAAGACCCCACCAATGTGGCCTGGAGCTCCGCTTCCCCAGAGACCCACCCTACTAGGGAAAGAGAGAGGCAGACTGGGAGTATGGATGGACCAATCAATGCCCATGTTCAGAGGGGAAGCAATTACAGAAGCCAGACCTTCCAACTTCTACAACCCATAATGACCCTGGGTCCATGCTCCCAGAGGGATAGAGAGTGTGAATGCTATCAGGGGAGTGGGTGGGATATGGAGATTGGGTGGTGGGAAATGTGTGGAATTGTACCCCTCCTACCTTATGGTTTTGTTAATTAATCCTTTCTTAAATTAAAAAAAATTAAACAACAACAACAAAATGAAACATAGATGAATGGGAGAAATGGACCAAAGTTAAAAAGGGAGTTATTTTATCAGGGTTTGATGATTAGTCTCATAGTTTAAAAGCAGTTAAACATCAGACTAAGGCTCACTCAGTATTGGAGAACTACATCTTCTGAGTAAAGAGAAGATAATCAATTGGAATATGGACAAAATTTTCACAATATTTTGAAGATAGAGGACCTCAGACATGTGCCCTTTCATTTGATGCAAGAAGTTCTTCTGTCAAGCTGTCTGGAAATCTGCTTAATAGATATAACTTAAATAGAAAATTTATTAAAAATAATATTTGTTTTTAAATTTTAAATTTATTTATTATTCCATATAGAGAGAAATTGAAAAGAGAGAGGGAGATAGAAAGGAGAGAGACAGAGAGACATCTGCAGCCTTGCTTCACTACTAATGAAGCTTTTTCCCTTTAGGTGGGGACTATGAGCTTGAACTGGGGACCTTGCATACTGTAATGTGGGCACTTAAGCAGTGTGCCATGCCTGGCCCTCCTACATTTGCCCGATAATTTTTTTCTGATAAGTTCAAGCCAGAGTCAGTCTATTACAACTGACACCAAGTGCCTAGGGTTGATAATAGTAATGTCATAAACCATTTTTCATTAGCTCCCTAGCATGTAATAGTTAAAAAAATTGCATACTTCCAAAACCTAGTGACAATAAAAAAATGAGTTTGCATACATTATTGAAAAACATTTGAAGCATTCTAGAAGATGATATTATTTTTCTTTTCTTTTGTTTACCAAAGTACTATTAACCTCTCTTATGGTGGTGCTGGGAATCAACCTGGAACTTGGTAGCAGAAGGTATGAAAACCATTTTGCAGAAACACCAGGGCATTTCCTTAGCCCTTTGTGATATATTTAAGGCATTGGGGAAAAAACAAACAAACAAAAAAAGGTAAATATATGTTGGGCTAGTGTTAGGAGAGATGACCCAGGAACTAAGCTCTTGGCAGCAAAGCAATACAAATCTTTATTCATTCGAGCACCCCAGAGTCAGGTGCTAGCAAACCTGGTTAAGCCAGGTGGCACAAACCACAATGGCCAGCTTCAGCCTCTTGGTCTGCACCCCTGCCCTCCCCGAGGTTGGGATGGAAGAGACAAGACAGAAACGGAAGTGTCTTGACAATACCATACATGGTGCAGAAAGGCAAAGGGGGTGGGAATGGTATGGACCTCCACAGCAACTGTTGCTAGGGGTTCAACTGGCATGATTAGCAATATCCTATGGGGTATTAGGAAGGAGACCTTTAGTCATTTGTAACACAAAGCAGAAGATTGATATGTAGATAATAAACAGATGGGCCATAGTATCAGGGAATATAGAGTGGAGCAGGCTTAATGTCTTTTAAGGAATGTCTGGCTCCAGCAGGAAGATGAAGGATGCTTTTGTGGGGAGGGAAGACTTACATGGCTGCGAACCCTTTTAGTTTTCTGTGTCCCCCTTTTTGCTCAGCCCCTCCTTAGAGAGAGAGACTTACCAGGATGAAATCACCTCTCAGGTCAAACCCTGCCAGACTCCACCACATCATTACAACCTCCCTGCACTTATAGCAACATCAACCAGTGGTCATAAAACTTAGGTTCTAAGCCTTCAAGTTTTCAATTCACTCTAAGATAACAAATACACTCATTGTCTAGCTGACTGCCATGCCAGGTGAACTGAGAGGAGTCACATTCTGTGTCTTTGAAAGTTCCCCCAGGGTCTTCAAAGATAGAAAGGCTCCCTTAGAATTCTCACTTAATATTTTGCACCTGACTTCAAAGAGACAACTCCAAGGGAGATTATTAAAATTTTATCTTTCATGGTTATATGAAAATGTTAATTCACTTACCAAAGAGAATATTGTACACACATTTGGTTGAAAATTGAAAATGCCACAGCAGCTGTTAGCATTTGAGTTTCTCACTCATTACCATGCACAAAGATAGTAACTCAAAATTAGCATATTACAATATTGTAAAACAAAGATATTACATTTCAACTAAAGAAAACTGGGAAGTATCTTCAAAATATGTGGAGGGGCTAAAGTCCTCATGGACTAAAAAATAAATAATGTTTTATTTTGCCTAGGGCTATAAAAAGTTTATTTAAATTGATTTGGTAAAAACAACCTATTTCAATTTTTTTTTCCTCTCCAAAAGTAAGATTGTAAATGTAAAAGTTTGAATGGTGGTTTCAATGAAGATGTAAGATAAATATTATTTATTTATCTATTTATTATTTTTTGTTTTAAGGGTTATTGTTGGGGTTCCATGTCTTCATCCTGTATGGTTTGATTTCACTCTTCTCTTTGACAATTCTTTTCCTCCTTCTCCTCCTTTTAATTCTCTTTCTTCTCCTCAGGTAAAAGGAAAGAGAGACAGGAAAGGGGGGAGCAGGAAAAAGCACCCCAGTACTGCTTTACCCCTTTTAAAGCTTCCTCTTACCTTCCCCATGTGAGGAGAAGGAGTCTTTAAATCCAGGCCTCACTCGTGTGCTAAAGTGAGCTGAAGGCAAAACAAAGGGAGGCATTTGGAAAGGCTTGAAGGATGAGATGTACTGTACACATTGAGCTACATTTGAGTCTGTGATTAAACCTCTAGTGTCTCATAATTGCCTCTCATTGTAGTTAGTGTCCTCCTTTCTCAGAGAGGGGGATGGAAACACTGTCTCTTTCAATATTGAATTTCACAATAATAGTTCTCGGGTCCTTGAGTGAAACTCACAAGAGACTGGGAGTCCACATACATTTCAAAAGGATGCAGAAAGAATTTATAGATGAGCGGTTTCTGATGTCAATGTTCTGAGAAATAGGAGATCAGAGGTAGGTATTCAAGAAGTCAAAGTTGATATAAACTTTTGTCAAGCTGAGGGGAATGTTAAGGCTATGTTGGTCAAGGCATATTTATTTATATTCCAAGTTGCATTTAATATTTTAGTACAGTTTCTTCTTCATCATCGTCATCTTCTTCTACTTCTCCTCCTCCTCCTCCTCCTTCTTCTCTTCCTTCTCCTCCTCCTCTTTCTCCTCCTTCTTTTCCTTTTTCTCCTCCTTTTCTTTCTTCCTTTAAATTCCTTCTCTGGAATTGGAAGCAACTTTTGTTGATATATCTCTGTCTATAATGAAATCAATTGTCTCTGTGGGACTTTTCAGAAGTTAAATAAATAAACAAGTCTGAGGCTATGCTGCTCAGGGCTGGTTTGTTGTTGTTTATTTATTTGTTTGTTTTCTGCATCACTTTATTGGTAGTGGTTTATAGGACAGTTGTTGACACATGGGTACAATTTCTCATCTCCCCATGAAGGATGCCTGCAGAACACCTCACCCCTACTTATGTCCTCTTCTACTATGAGACACCAGGACACCAACATTCTCTCCACCCTCTCCCTCCTTCCTGAAGTACTTTTTTTTGGTGTAGTACACAAACATTATTCCACTTCTCCTTTTGTGTTTTGCCTTTTTGTCCCTGTTTCTTAAGTTCCACCTATTAAGTGAAATCATTTATTATTATTATTACTATTATTATCATTTTGGCTTATATCACTTAATATGACTTCTTTAAGTTCCACCAAAGATTATTTTTGCAGATATAAAGAGAGAGGGAGAGAAAGGGAAAATCATTACAGCACCCAAGCTTACTTCAGTGAAGCAAAAACTGGGCTCCAATTATTTCATTTTTTCTTCCAAAGAAGATTGGACTGAAGAAGCTGTGTTTACTTTGATAAGGGCTTGGTGGTAGAGGGTGGGGGTGGGGGAGTGGCTTACTTAAAGTCAGCAGGGTTTTTATTGTTCTCAGCTCAGAGTCATCTGCATAACAAAGAAAGTTGGCCTGAGAAATGAGCTCTTGGATAGTTCTGAGCCTCTACACTACAGATAGATAGTTTTCTTGGCATCTTCATTTCAAAGTATTTAAAATAGTTAATACTGTTAAATACATTTTATAGTTTGTCCTCCAGATACCACTTTGATAAGTTTTATTTTCTCCTAGAACTGTTGAAGGAAATGGAAAACAATTAAAAGAGAATGGAAGGTCTAATAAGAAAAACAAGGTAATAGACTGCTTGCCTTAAGCAAAATACTTTTTTTCTGGTTCTCTTGAGATGAAAAACAACTTTTAGTGCTCGCCTCCCTAGCTTAATAATCACTAAGTAATTAATGCTAACAATAGCTCTTTAGGAGCCTGACAAGAATGATTACTTGTATTTCTGTGAACTCATAAGGTCATCAATATGCCCTACCTGAAACATGCTCTGGATAATTAACTTATGTGTCACAGTTCCCTATTCAGAGAAGACATTAGCTTTTAACATATCAGGAATAAGCCATTATATATATATCATATGCAATGGCATACTACACAACTTTTAAGAATAATGAACCCACCTTCTCTGACCCATCTGGGATTGAGCTAGAAGGAATTATGTTAAGTGAGATAAGTCAGAAGGATAAAGATGAGTATGGGATGATTCCACTCTTAAACAAAAGTTGAGAAAGAAGAAGAGAATCTGACTGAGTTTGGAGTAGGGCTCCAAAGTTTGGATTATGATAAAAATCTCTGGGGGAATGCTGACAGTAGATGTTCAGCTTAACTGGGGGTGAGGACAGGCACAGAACTTCAGTGGTGGGAATGGTATTAATACACACTCCTATTAATTTATAGTCTAACAAATCACTATTTAATTAATATGAGAGGGGAAAATGGATTGAATGTCTCAAAACTTTTGATGCATAGACCATAGCTCTGAGCATATATTCCTTCAGTCTAAGCACTTAAAACTTCAAATTGGTAGTCAGATTCAATTCTAATATGTTGTTGAGGTGGTCTGGTGTCGGGCTGCACCGCGGAGAAGAGAGCGGACGTCCAGAGCAAAGGGGTACACAGATCTTTATTATAGGATGGGGGGGAGGTTTGGTTCAGACCACGTGGAGCCAGCCAGCAATGGCCGACCACGGGGGGAGAGCAGGGAGTGAGACCTCAGAGAGGGAGAGCCAAGAGCCCAGAGAGAGAGAGGGGAGGGGTGAGGGGGCTTTTTATTGGGTGACAACCAGGGGTGACGTGTAGGGCCAGGATTGGTTGAAAGGGGGCACTCTAGGATTTAGCGAGGCATAGAAAAACCTGGGGGCGGAGCCAGGATTGGTTGAAAGGGGGCACTCTAGGATTTAGCGGGACATAGAAAAACCTGGGGGGGGGAGTTGGGCGGTAGCGCAGCGGGTTAAGCGCACGTGGCGCAAAACGCAAGGACTGGCTCAAGGATCCTGGTTCAAGCCCCCGGCTCCCCACCTGCAAGGGAGTCCCTTCACAGGCGGTGAAGCAGGTCTGCAGGTGTCTATCTTTCTCTCCCCCTCTCTGTCTTCCCCTCCTCTCTCCATTTCTCTCTGTCCTAGCCAACAACAATGATGACATCAATAACCACAACAATGTTAAACAATAAGAGCAACAAAAATGGAAAATAAATATAAAAAAAAAAGTAAAAAAGAAAAACCTGGGGGCGGAGACTGCATCAGAATAAGTCCTCAGCAACATCTCCTCCTATCCCTTTATATCTAAATGGATACAGTAAAGAAAAATGGAGCATGCTTAAATGTTTTAGAGGAATGCCATGCTCAGGTGGGAAGATGTAGGACTTTCTGTGGAGGAGGGAAGGCTTAAATGGCTGCCAACCTTGTGAGATTTAAATGTCCTCCTGTGCTCAACCCCTCTTTAGAGAGAGAGACTTACCTGGAGAGACTCATCTCATAGGTTTAAGCGCAGCCTGCTCAACCATCTCTTCACAGTATCTCTACATCTTTTCTATCTTTCTATCTAGTAATTGCATAAGATGTACAAAGTCTATAAAAGACTATCATGGGGCAGAAACCTTTTGGGCATAAGCCTAAATGACATAACAAAATAGGAAGGGACACGAAGGGGAGAAGTAAAAGTCAGTGTGGTGTGAAGGGAAGGATTGGTGTGTAAAGGAACATTCCCTGTTTGGGTGGGGAAAAGGGCAAGGGTACATAATGAGGGGGAGGCGGGAGGCATGACCCACCAAACAGAGGGGCTATTTGGCATTGTATAGTCCTCAAGGCAACAGTCTGTAAAGTCTATGAATTACTCAGGATCAGTCTATGAAAACCCAGCAGCGTGAAGGGAAATAAGCTGCTTCAAAATTGTGTAAAATGTATATAGGGTATGTCAGAAAGTCCGATACAAGTCTCAGTCCGAAGTAGATGGCTAGGGGAGGAATTGGCAGGGGATGCAACACTGCATGAGGGAGGTCAGCCGCTGGAATGTTGCTCTTTTGTAGATAGCTAGCTGGAACTGCCAACACGTAACAAGCAGGTCAGAAGCAGGAACGGTAACCAGGCATGAAGAAAGTTCTGTCCTTGGAATTCGTGTATCAGGTTCTTCAGATCACGTTGAGTGACATCTAGGGTTTCGGGGGGTGTGCCACGGTAGTCGTGTCATCTAGTGAGTGACGTCAGGGTGTGCAGGGGTTCAGATGGTTTTTCCGGGATTCCTGTGAAAGAAACACAAACAATCTGCTTCTCGTGGTTAATTTGAACTGGTAACAAGTTATAGGTTTGTTATAGTTGATACCTCGATGATTATAATTGGTTTAGAATCTCTTTATGATTTATTAAAAGGTCATCTAATGTTACCTCCTGTAGCAGCCTCTACCGCAGGATCTTGAGACCAATTTTAGCTAAAATATGTATTTTAAACAGACTCAAATTGCTTAGAGAGTTAACGCATATTCGTGACAATGATTTTAACGTTTACAGTGCCAGATTGATGCCAGATCTGTTGTGGATTAATTTCCACAAGACAGTTTACAGGGCACCTTTGGGGGCCCTTCAAAGGTGTCCTGTATATAAAATTTATATAGTTTAGTTTTGGGAATGAATAGTCACGTTGAACATTTAGACTTTTACCTAAATAGTAAGTTACCTTAACAATTAATTTTTACCTTGTCTGGTAAAAGTGTAGCTGTAGGGTTACACTTCTGACCGTTAAGTTAGTGCTACCAAACTTGAGACATACCCATAAACATTTAGTTATAACAAACTGGAGGAAAAAGAACTTTTGTTATAAAAACACATTATTTAAAAACAATTTTAAATCTGTCATTAGTCACACAGTTTAAGACTAAACACGTACATATATACCAAAACTATATATAAAATTCAAAAGAGGGAGAAAGAAAAAAAAATTTGGAATGTTTCTGGACGTCTCCAGAAACTTTGGCTGCGTCCAGCATTTTTATATAAGGCCAATAACCTTTTAGAGTACTCCAAGCAGATGGGTCACGCAAAAAAAAGAAAAAAAAATTTTGTCATTTAACACACTCACTCACAAAAACAACTGGCCAGTTATAACATAAGACATACAGGGAAAGGGTAGGAGAAAGGTCTCTGTGAGCCAGACCTTGCAGGTTCTGCCATGTCGTATTACGGGTCCTGGGATGTATCCTGCATCTGGTCTTCTTGTAGTATTTCTTGTTCTTCAGGAATAACAGCGCCATCCTGCGGGTATTGTCGGACATGGCGGGCAGGAACCCAGACAGGTTTAGAGAAATTTTGAGGGAAAATGCATGTGAAACCCCTTCCCATGGTCAATAATGGGTCAGGCCCTTTCCAAACTTTATTGAGTGGGTCTCTCCATTTCACCTTAATAGATGGGAGGGTAGATGGTGTTTGCCAGTGAAGAATAATAGGGGGCAAGGCTGAGTTATTGTAAATATTAAAGAGATTTAACGTAGTTAAGGCTTTTGCTAGCTGGATATTGGGGGGATATGTTCCTCCTTTATCTTTATTTAGTTGAGCCTTCAGTGTTTTATGGGCCCTTTCGACAATGCCTTGTCCCTGTTGATTGTAGGGAATGCCCGTAGTATGAGTAATATTCCAGAGGGAACAAAAATCTTTAAATTGTTTGCTTGAAAACATAGGTGCATTGTCTGTTTTCAAAAGTAATGGGACCCCCATAACGGCAAAACAGGAGAGCATACGGCTTACAAGCTTTTTAGCACTTTCTCCTGTCTGAGCTGTAGCCCACATAAATTTAGAAAAGGTATCAATTGAGACAAACACATATTTGTGTTTGCCAAAGTTTGGTATGTGGGTGACATCAATTTGCCAAATAGCATTAGCTTTTAAAACTCGGGGGTTAACCCCAAGAGTCTGGATAGCAGGTGTCTTTATGAGATTTGCACAAGAAGAGCATGTAGCAAGGATATGTTTTAACTGTGGTACAGGAACATCAGGGAATCGATCTTGAAGGCCTTTAAGATTAACATGGGTTAGAGAGTGAAAATTAGCAGGATCAGAGACAGAGACTGGGAAAGTTCCTGTGGAGGCAAGGCAGTCAACTTCGGCATTCCCTTCGGACAGGGAACCAGGAAGAGGGCTGTGGGAACGAAGGTGTTGAATATACAGTGGTTGGGTTCGAGAACAGAGCATAGAGGCGATTTGAATCAAGAGAGGGGAAAGTGGGTTGTCATCAATTTTCACATACGAACGAGCAAGCCATGGAAGTAAGTTAACAGTATACACACTGTCAGAAAAAAGGTTGAAGGATTCTGGTACAGCTTTTAGTGCAAGAAAAACAGCATAAAGTTCTTTGTACTGAGGGGAATTATCAGGAAGCTCAGTAAAGAGAGGTTTAGGAGATTGTTTGTCTGGGTAATATATAAGGGCAGCAGCTCCCCTTTTTCCGACATCAGTAAAGATTGTAGGAGCAGAGGGAATGGGATCCCGAGAGAAAAGTTTAGGTGCTAGTAGAGGCAGAAGAGGTAAAGAAGCTATCAATTTATTAGAAGGAAAATGGTTATCTATTTGTCCTGGAAACCCCACAAAGCTTATGGCAAAGTGGGAATGATGGTGTATAAGCCACTCTGTATCTGTGAGAGAAAAGGGCAGAATGATTAAATCTGGTTCTTTCCCTAAGACCTGCACAGACCTATTTCTCCCTTGGCGAACCATGAATGCTAACGCATCTATCTCAGTGAGGAGTCTTGGAGCTCCTCCTACTGGCGTGTGAAGCCATTCGAGAACCCCATGGTCTTGCCACAGTGCCCCTACTACTGTGGGGGTGGAGTTGAAGATTAGAAGGTTTATCGGAGAGGAGGGGCAGAATCGAACAAGGTGCATGTCCTGGAGGGCCTGTTTAACCCTTTCCAGTGCCAAGGAGGCCTCAGGAGTTAACTTACGTTTTGAAGAGGGCTGTTTGTTTCCTTTCAACAGGTCAAACAGTGGTTGGAGGCAGCTTGTGGGCAGATAGAGATATTGCCTAAGCCAATTTAAATTTCCTAGAAAACTTTGTAAAGAAGCAAGAGTAAGGTTAGAAGGGAAGGTAACATTAGGTTTTAAGGGACGAATTTGCGTTAGAGAAATCTCTGAACCTAGGAAGGATATTGGAGGGATTAGCTGTATCTTCTCAGGGGCTACATTAAGGCCGCTTTTCTTTAATGCAGGAATGAGAAAATCACGTAAGGCATAGAGATCTGTATCTGATTTTCCCCATATTAAAATATCATCTGTATAATGAAAAATATTAAGGCCCTTATGAATATATGGGACAAGGGCAGATTTAACAGCCTCCTGACAAATTGTAGGACTATTGACCATACCCTGGGGCAGCACCACCCATTCAAATCTATCAGCGGGGCTGGCATTATTAATAGACGGAACAGAGAAGGCAAAACGTTTACAATCTCGCGGATGCAAGGGGATAGAGAAAAAGCAATCTTGTATATCAATAGCTATGATTGGAATTCCCGTGGGAATTGCAGAAGCAAGAGGCAAACCCCTTTGGGGGGAGCCCCAGACCTGCATGGTTTTATTTACTGCACGGAGATCTTGAAGGAGGCGCCATTTTCCTGAGCGCTTTTTAATCACAAAGACAGGAGTATTCCATGGGCTTCGAGAATAACGAATGTGTCCCAAGGACAACTGCTCTCGGACGAGCTCTTTTAAAATTTTTAGCTTATCCCTAGGTAAAGGCCACTGTTCCACCCAGACAGGCTCATTAGAAAGCCAGCTTAAGCGGGGTGTTTGGCTACGAACAGTGGCATTTAGTATTGGGGGTGCTGAATAGACCTGGTATCGCGGGAATGAGTTTTACGCTCTGCAGAGGCGTCTGTGGATATCCTAACATTAAGACATTCCAGAAGATCCCTGCCCAGTAAGTTGGTGCTAATATTAGCTACCAAAGGGCGGAAGTGTCCGGTAGAACCTTCTGGGTCTTCCCACATAAGCAAGTCTCGTGTGCAAAATGCTCTTGTCATCCCTCCTATTCCATGTAAACTGGGTCCAGGGATGAGTTCCCAATCTTGGGGAACCTCTTCTTGCCTTAAAATCGTCTTTGCTGCCCCCGTGTCAATCAAAAATTTAAAAGGAATATTGCCAATCTTTACTGTCATAGAAGGGTGACCTTGTTCTAAAACAGGAGTGGTCCACAAAATCTCAGGCCCCGAATTTGTACCATTCAGGGGCGAACCATCTTTATGAAATTGGGACCAACAATCTCTCTTCCAATGAAACCCCTTACGACATTTTGGACAAACAGTACGTGGTCTCTGGCTCCCTGACTGAAAGCGGGGTTGCTCTGGCTGGAGGCGTGGTTTCCCTGACTGGAGGCGTGGTCGCAACTTATCAGGACATTGGTTACGCCAATGTCCTTGGTGACCACACTGAAAGCAGGCCCCGTTTTGCTTACGTGGGGCAACTGCATAGACCTGCGTCATAGCGGGTGTCCCATAATTGCCTGATGTAAGTTCCTGTGTCGCTAGAATCCAATTATCTGAGTGTAGGTGTTTAAGATTAAGGCATACCTGACGGAATTGTTGTGTCATGCCTTCCCAGACAATAGAGCGCAGGAGTAGTGTGCGGACGTCAGGATTATAAACCTTTCTCTCTAAGCTTCTCTTCACCCTTGAGATGAAGCTCGCCAATGACTCATCAGAGCCTTGGTGAAAAGAGTTAATGGGAGCTGATGGATCTACATCAGGTGTGGTCACCCTTTCCCATGCTTGTGTTGCACAGATGCGTACATGTTCAAAATAACCAGTTGGAAACCTGGCTTCTGCCTGCTGAGCTCCAGATTCATAAGCTCCTGCTCCAAACAAAGCATCAGAATTCCATTCTATCTGTTTGTTACTATTTTCCTGTGATTGCCTAGAGCACTCATCGTGGAAACATGCCTGCCACTGAAGATAGAGAGGGTCTGGGAGTGCAGCACGAGCCAGTTCTTTCCAGTCTTGTGGTGTATTTAAATGCTGGTAAAAGCTTCTCAAAACGGACTTGGTCCATGGAGAGTGCATACCGTCCTCCCTGACTGCTTGCCTGAGCGTTCCAAGTTCTTTAGAGGAATATGGCTGCCACGGCTGAGGGTTTTGTTTAGAAGGGGCCAAGTTTACCGGGAATGTGTGGATTTGGTCCGGTGGTACGGGAGAGGGAGCTACAGAAGTGGAAAGTTCAGTAGAAACTGCTGTAGTGGCTGCAGGGGAGACTAAACGCATATCTACGGGGACGGAGCTCCCGGGGTGGACTGCACATGGTTTAAAATCCTTAAATGCTGAAAAAATATCCTTTAGCTCTCATATCTCAGCCACTAGGTCCCTTAATAGTGATGTATCAGCAGGGGGCGGGGTCAGAGACGAAGAAGCCTCAGGCGGATCTGAAACCGTGGCAGCAGGGGCCGGGGGCGGGGTCAGGAAAACGGAAGCTGCAGTCGGAGCTGAAACCGGGATGGCAGGGGCAGGGGCAGGGTTCAGGAACGCAGAAGCCTCAGGCGGAGCTGAAACGGAAGCTGAAACCGGGACGGAAGGGGCGGGGTTCAGGAACGCAGGCGGACCTGAAACCGGAATGGAAGGGGCGGGGTTCAGGAACCCAGGCTGAGCTGAAACCGGAACGGCGGAAGGGGATGGGGTCAGAGGAGGAGCGTCCGAACACGTGTGCGTGTCTGTGGGAACGGAATTCTTGGGTTTAGCCGCTGATCGCTTAGGATGTCTAAGTCTTTAGCACATGTGATTTAACTCTCGTACCTCAGCCTCAAGGTCACTTATCCTTATGGCATACCATGTTTTACATATCTTGAAAGTGGCTACCACAGTTAAAAAAATCCAAGGAGTAGCGAAAATTAAACCTTTTATGACAACGGGAATCTGTCCCAGGTCAAGAGATAATGACTGGGACACCTCCTCATAAAACGAGAAATTTCCCATGGTGGAGGGAAATGCGGGGCCACAGAAGTGGGCGGATGCCACTTACCTGTGTCTGGGTGGTTTCGGAGACCTCAGGCCGGGCGTGGTGTGGGTACGGAACACGATGGGCACCAGATGTTGTTGAGGTGGTCTGGTGTCGGGCTGCACCGCGGAGAAGAGAGCGGACGTCCAGAGCAAAGGGGTACACAGATCGTTATTATAGGATGGGGGGGGGAGGTTTGGTTCAGACCACGTGGAGCCAGTCAGCAATGGCCGACCACGGGGGGAGAGCAGGGAGCGAGACCTCAGAGAGGGAGAGCCGAGAGCCCAGAGAGAGCGAGGGGAGGGGTGAGGGGGCTTTTTATTGGGCGACAACCAGGGGTGACATGTAGGGCCAGGATTGGTTGAAAGGGGGCACTCTAGGATTTAGCGAGGCATAGAAAAACCTGGGGGTGGAGACTGCATCAGAATAAGTCCTCAGCAACACTAATAGTGGGCTCAAATTGTTAATACATTTCTAATACTGACTTGTTCTTTGAAATATTAAATCACCTATAAGCTTAAACTAGGGAGAACAGAAGCAAGTGATTACATTACTTTATAAACTGTAGCTATATGTAAAAAGCATTAAAGGACATAAATTATGATGACATCTTGCATGACACAGCAAATCCTAACAATTGGATTTTCAAAGTTAATCAATTGCCAAATAATTGGTTTATAGCAATAACTACCTATTGCCTTCTTAAGTCCAAAGACAACAAGAACCCTCCCTATTCTCTACAAAACCCATATTTCTCCCAGTCCTGGAACCTCTGGGGTGGGGCTCACTTTCCTGCATGATTCTCTCAATACCAAATGTTACTGAATCTGCTGATCTCAGCCTAATCAATGCAACTAATACTACCTCCTCATGTTTCACTTCAGTCTATGACCAAAGATGTCAGACATTAAATGTCAACCCTTGAGGTTCATTACTCTGGTGAGACTTTTCCTAGCTCATAGGACTCCTTAATTTCATTTCAGGTGGTATACTTCCTAACTAAGCCTCAAAACCTAAATATAGACTATGAGACAGAGCATATGTACACATTTATCCATAAATTAGGGGAAAATATATACTATAAAGTAAAAGTGCATGCTAGTTTACACTGAGTTAATAAGTTCAGAAAGGAACTAGAACGACCTAAAAAAGAAACCATAAAATACTAATCAGATAGTTTCTACTTAGACCTAGATACACTCCTCACCTACTTATTTCACTTTCCTCAGTCACTCCAAAGCTAACCTTTTCAGACAAAGTAAGGACTACAAAATCTGAATAAGGGTAAGAGATTTGCATTCTTTAATGATTACTCCTAAGTCACTACCAGGCCACCCCATCATCTGGGGCCCTAGATAAGGAGTCCTGGGATTCCCATATAGATATGATGGGCCTAGACCTCTAATAGATCCCTCTCTCTACTGTCATTGGTCATCTCCATCAGGAACAACACAATGGACCCCTTTGTTGACCCCTATTGGACTTTGCCCTTAATGTGGATCAATAATGGTATGGATGGTTATATTCTCTGAAGGGAGATTGGGCAACATACTCTACCACTCAAGGATGATGGTTCCTAAAATTAGTGCAGCCTAGAATGTTCCTAGCCATGACCACAAAATGTGAGCTCAGACCTACAGGAATGCAGAGGGATCCCAGATTAAATCAATAGTGTTTACTTATATACTTTTCACATGTTTTGGAGCTACTCTCTTGCTTAATCCAGCTTTCTAGTCCTTTTTCCAATTATGATACCATCTCCCCAGATAATAACTTAGGTATACCTGCAGCTCTCAGGCTCAGGCAAAAACTAGTAAAGTCACAGGCCACTTGGGATATACTTAAAATAGACCTACTAGTTTTTTTGTTTGTTTGTTTGTTTGTTTTTCCAAAATGGAAACCCCAAATCACATCTATAATATTCTTGCCTTTATGTTCCAGATTAATCAACAATTTGTTCTGCTTTATATCTTAACTCTTCTTCAGCCACCAGGCTTCAGATGCTACCATGATGCCAACCTGACTTCCCTGGGCAGAAAGCCCCACTAGTGTGTCCTGGAGCCCCATCTCCCCAAAGTCCTGTCCCACTAGGGAAAGACAGAGACAGGCTGTGTGGATAGAGCTGCCAATGTCCATTTTCAGAGGAGCAACTACAGAAGCCAGACATTGCACCTTCTGCACCCCATAATGACCCTGGGTCCACACTCCCAAAGGGACAATGACTAGGAAAGCTGGGAGTCGGGTGGTAGCACAGCAGGTTAAGCGCACATAGCATGAAACACAGGGACCAGTATAAGGATCCCAGTTCGAGCCCACTGCTCCCCATCTAAAGGGGAGTCACTTCACAGGCAGTGAAGCACAACTGCAGGTGTCTTTTCCTCCCCTTCTCTATCTTCCCCTCCTCTCTCCATTTCTCTCTGTCCTATCTAACAATGACAACATCAATAACAACAACAATAATTACAACAACAATAAAAAACAAGGGCAACAAAAGTGAAAATATATAAATATAAAAAAATTAAAGAATAGGAAAGCTTTCAAGGGAGAGGATGGGGTTCTTGTGGTGAGAATTGTGTGGAATTGTACCCCTCTTATCGTATGCTCTTGTCAATGTCAATACAAATAAATATTAAAAGAAGAAAAAAACAATTCTTCTTTCTTACATTATATTTCAGTGTTTATTACTTTCTCCTTACAAACATTAGTTTCATTTTTGAATTATTCTTCTTCATCACTTCAGGTTCCATTTATAGCTAAGTACAAGACTTTATTCCTTTTATTATCTATGTATTCCACTGAAAACCTCTGTATATCTCTACATGCATCTCTGTGTATCTCTATTTCTAAGTCATAGACTTGTTTATCCAGGTATTAGTTAAAGGCATACAAATGTTTATGTGAAATTATAAACAAAAAGATTCTGTCAAGATAGGGATTGCATATAACTTCTCAAATTAGTATTTCCATTTTTTTTTCTGATGGATGTCAATAGTAATCTGGGTCATATGGTATTTCTATTTTTCAGTTTATAGGTGCCCCGGCCTGTGGGGTTATCGACGGAAACCTAGGGTAGGGGGCGAGAGAATGGAGGGGACAAGAGACACGAAGAACGAGAGCAAGACAGGTTTCTGATCAAGCTCTGAAAATTTTATTTTGCAGCCACATTTTAAGCACACACCATGAGGAAGTTCTGCTAAGGTAGTGGGGGGAGGGAGGTGGGTGAGCAACTTTCCAAACAGTTAGATGGCAATCGCAGTTACAATGATCAGAATGTCCGTTCACAGGTTATGTGAGAGACTTAGCTAAGGTTTTGGCTCCCAGCATGTCCTCCCTTTTTACAATTTAAGTGAGGCGGCAATTGAGGGTAAATCTAGGAATCTTATCAAGAGATAAGCAGGCATTAACCAGAGGGGGGAAGTATTGACCTGATTTCTCCCACGGGGTAAATATCAAACTGATCTTCCCGCATCTTACACGGCTCTTGGTGTCTTTTTCGGGAGGGGAGGAAGAGCCACTATTTCTAAGGTGAGGAAAACTCACGGCGAAGAGTTCTAATGACTGACACCAACCTCCATGCAAATCAGGTTTGCTTCACGGGGGACTCAGAGGCGGACTATAGGGTCCTCCCCCTGCAGTGCTTTGCCTTGCACCCCTTACCGGTGCCCATGCCACGCCAAGGCTGGCGTGCATAAGTCTGAGTTTTATGCAGCTCCTAAAAGAGGTGTGTCACCCTCAGGTTCAGCCAAGCCTCTGTCAGCCAAATCAAGTCTGTGGTAATATATTTGTAAGGGTTTCGATGCCAAGGAGTCAATTTGTTGTTTTATAAAGCCAATAATCTTATTAAAAATAAAGTGTCCCAAGGTAATCATTAACAAAAGACTAATCAGGGGTCTCATAAGGGGCATCAAAGTGTCCTAGCATGGCACCAGCAAGTCTAAGGGAAGCAGTCAGTGGATGTGGTGTCCAGGGGAAGAAACAGCACGTCTGGTCCTCTGGTCGTCGTCGGCACCAACTGATGAAGTTTTTCTTCTTCATAAAGGGTCAGCTGTGGAACAAGAAAAACTAGGAGGCAAGGACCAGGTAGAGAAGAATTGATATGAAAATATAGGGTGGTGTTGTACCAAAACACAGAGGAGGTGCATACACATTAGAAGTCAAGGTGAGGTTCCTTGAACATGAGGAATATTGGGAGAAAAGTGAGCAGTCAATAAACATGTAAGGATGAAGTCAGCAGTGGTAGGTCAGCAGAAAGAGAAGACTTGGATAGGCTGGTGAGCTTAGGTGGAGTATATGTTGCCATGGCATCCTTTGTGGTAAGGACTTGCCAACAGGGACTGTGGATTTTGCAAGATCAATAATGTCATCCACCATAATAAAAGGAAAACAAACATGGACATCAGTTTTGAAAAAAAGAAAAAGAAGAAATATGTCTCTATGGCTGGGAGAGTGGGTGGCTTTGTCAATGAGATATAATAAATAGACAATTCAAATTTTTGTAAATATTAAAAAGGTTTAGTATAATTACTTCATTGACTCTTTAGCCAACTGAATATTGGGGGGTACATTCCCCTTCTTTATTTATTTTTTGAGCTTTTAATGTTCTAAAGGAAACAAAAATACATGGATTGGATGTCTATTGAAGCAAAACAGAGCATATGACTCCTAAGGTTTTTGAGCTTTTTCTTGTTTGAGCTCTATCCCACATAAATTTAGAAAAAGTACCAATTGAGAAAAAAAAATGTTTTTGTTTACTAAACATGGGCAGGTGAATTACATCAATCTGCCAGAGAGCATTGGCTTTTATCAATGGGTATTAATCTTAAATGTCTGAATAGCAGGATCTTAATTAAACAATGCAGGAGCCAGTAAAGTGCCCTCACTATGGCAGGTCAAGCGTTAAAATTTTAAGAGGCTTGTAAAAAAAAAAATTTAGGATATGAGTGACTTTAGGAGTCATCACACACCCATAAATAAAAAATGAAAAATGTTTAGTTTTAAATCTTACCATATGAGCAGTAGTTCTTCATGTGCAGATGTACCTATAATTATTTACTTAGGGAGAGAACTTGTACCAAGTTAATTGATGATCTAATGGTTAGAATTGGCTTACGTTCTTTTATATGATTTTAGAAGGATCTTTATTAAAATATACCAGTATGTTATAGAAAGTCAATACCTAATGTGTTGACATGATAAAATGTTTACCATTTTTTAGCATTATTTTAAACTGATTAGACAGTTTAAGCACACTATTATAACTTAGTTTACTAAGATCTTTACTCATCACAAGGCTATCATGAGTAAGCATAGATACAAAACTCTTAATAGATTTTGCTCTTTAGAACTCTAATATGGCAACTTAAAAGGCTAAAATAAAACCTCATAGCTTAATTGTTCAAAGTACTAATTTTGTTAAATCAGGATTTGCCAGAACAAATCTGTCAGACAGAAGCACCATGTATTACCTTAATTTATCAAGAATAAACCTCTGACAGTGTCTTAAAACAAGCCAGATAATTTTTTGCTCTCTAAAAGAACTGATTAAAGTTTGACATGTAGAATATGTACTCTCAAAAGCCAATTATTTGATAATTTTTGTAGTTTTTCTAAATAGGGGAGTTATCTCAGTAACAACTTTATTAGAAGGAGTAAGTCACTGTAAAAGCAAAAGTAACTAACTCATGAGTAAGATTTAAAAATCTCTTAACAATTTTTAAAATAAAAGTTTTAACCGGAACATTTTTGTCTATATCAGACATAAAACTCTCTTAACTTTTTACCTAGTCTCTCATGTTTTAATATCTAGAGTTCTTTTTCAGGGAAACCAGGGGCATACTTCTTGAATAAAATGTAAAAAGGTTAGCTAAAACATCTATACAGCTCTACATTAGGCCACCCCATATTTATTTGATGTTTTATTTGGAAAAAAATTTTTTTTAATTTATTTTTGTTTACATATCTTATTTAAATTAAACCTCATTTATCAGAGCAAAAGCCTCTGGCGTTAGATAATTAACATAACCATTGTGTTATCTTTTACTAACCCAAGCCAGTTTTGCCTGTTTAGTTGAGAAAGTATTTTAAAAACTTTTTTTTTTTTTGAAATCACTTAAACAATTTTAAGTAAAATGTTAAACTTTGTTTGTTAGGATCTTTGCTATCACAAAGCTATCACACCCTTAGGGCAGCTATGAACAAGGGTGGGTACACAACTTAATTGATCTTTCACTTTGATTTGGATGGGTAACTTAAAAAGCTAAGATAAACCTCATAGCTGAAATGTTCAAAATAAATTTTTACTGTTAACATTTCTTTTAGATGACCATTTTACTCTAAATAATTTTGTTGAATCACATTTTCCAAATGAAAAATTTTTATCAGGCCAGGAATACCACATTAAACCCTTTTTTCCTGGCAAGGCCACTGCTCTACACTGACTGGGCCACTAGAAAGCCATTTCAAGCATGGAATTAACAAATTAACAAACAGTGGCAGTGGGTATTGGGGTGCTGGTAATATTTACAATTATCACAAGAGGGAGAGAGACTGCAGAGGTATTTTACCATGCCTAGATATCTCAGAAAATCTTTTAACTAATGAACTGATGCTGATATTAGCTATCAGAAGGACGAAACTGTCCTATATTTTACTCTGGTAAAGGTGTGCCAACTTTATGAGTCAGGATCTTTAACACCACATTTAGCTTAACTGAATCTTATTTAAAACTTAAAACAACCTTTAGTTACTTAGGGGTTAACACACATTAATGGAAATAAGACTAGCACACAGACTTACAACAGACATTCTTGGTGAAAAGAAATATTTCCCTTTGAAAAACCGCTTTGTATTTTGGATTCTTAACTCCATCCTCTATACCCCCCCCCACCAGGAGGGGCCTTTGTGGCTTAGGGGAATGATTGACTGAATTTTTTGCCAATCTGTGGAGCAGTAGCTCTGTGCCATGATTGGCTGCACGGACAGAACAGGTGGGCTTAGTTTACCGCGCAGAGAAAAATCTTTGAAATTCTTTTTTCTGGGCTAAGGTACATTTTTAGAGTTTTAAAGAAACAAATCATTAAATTTCTATCAAAAGTGTGTACTGGTTCTCTGATTAATAGTTTTTAAGTTAGAGCTCTGGTGGTAGCCAGAGGGAAAACCTGGATTTTTTTTTTTTTTTTTGCTGGCTAGTTTTAAGATAATGCCAAATCAAGAGCCCACAGTTCTTTAACTAATTGTAAATGGTCTCGTTCTTCTTCTACTATTTTTCTAAGGGAAGCTGTTTTTTGTGCTAGTTGAGTTTTAGCCTTGGTGGTGTCGGCCAAGTCGAGGACCACAGCACAAAACGGAGGGGTGGTGGCATAGGGAGGCGGTCTGGACAAAGAAGAGCAAAGGGGTGGCCAGTCAGGACTATGATATTTGGCCATCTCTTCATCAAGGGATAAGGCCTCTTCAGGAGAAAAACTATCATCAGGCCCATCTTTGGCGGGGGGTCTTAAGGTTGTCAAAGAGGGGTAAATCTTAAGAGGAGGAGACTTAGCAGGAGCCTCAGGGATAGGGTCTCCTGAATCAGGCATGGGAATAGAGACAGACTCACAAACAGAAGGTTATCTCTTAAACAGTTTCCTACTCTGGCCCATCTTTTTTCATCAGTAGTCCCTTCTAAGGGAAACTATGGACAAACATCATTCACAAAATCGAAAAACTTTTTGAGATCCTTTTTCTTAACCCTTGTTCCTCATGTCTTGAGGGACTCTTTGAGGCCCCTAAGAAATAAATCATGCTTGCTCAATGTTTGTCCCATAATTTTGTCGCTCTTTCTTACCTTAAAACGGATCAATCTCACAGACGGGTAAATCTGCGGTGATCACCACACGGATCTTCACTCACTCTGGGCTAAAGCGGCGATCCTATGCGAACCTTCACTCACTCCTTCTCTGAAGTGGTGGTCCTATGCTCTTGGTCGACCATCAGGGAGCGACGTTCTCTGGGACCCCAGACACAAAAAGGTCCCATGTCGGGCGCCAGGTGCCCTGGCCTGCGGGGTTATCGACGGAAACCTAGGGTAGGGGGCGAGAGACACGAAGAACGAGAGCAAGACAGGTTTCTGATCAAGCTCTGAAAATTTTATTTTGCAGCCACATTTTAAGCACACACCATGAGGAAGTTCTGCTAAGGTAGTGGGGGGAGGGAGGTGGGTGAGCAACTTTCCAAACAGTTAGATGGTAATCACAGTTACAATGATCGGAATGTCCGTTCACAGGTTATGTGAGAGACTTAGCTAAGGTTTTGGCTCCCGGCATATAGGAAAACATCTACCACTTTCTATGGTTGCTGTTTTTCGTTACTCTTTCACTAATATTGTACAAGATCGTGTTCCTTTATCCCTGACCTCATAACACGTGCTATCTCCACTCTTAGACAGATATCATTCATGCAGATGTAAAATGATGGCTTCTTTTGGCTTTGATTTGAATGCCCCTAGTAGTAAATCAAGTTTTTTTTTCCCTTTTATCATTTTATTAAGGGGTTAATGGTTTATAGTAGTTATTGACACATGGGTACCTTCTTTCATCTCCCTGTGGTAGGTGTCTGCAGAATACTCTCTCCCCCAACTTAGATTCTTTCCCACCATCATGCACCAGGATGTCAAATCCAAGCTACTCCCCACTCTTTTTTCCTCACCCCACTCCATTTTGTTCTCCTTCTCCTCTTTCTCCTTCCCCTTCTTTTTCTCCTTTGTATTTTCATTCTCTCTTCTGCTTACCCAAAGATTCACAATGCAATATTTCTCCTACATAGAGGAATTCAGTTAAACAGTAACTTATCTGCTCATTCGCTTAGTCAGTCCACGAGCACCATCCATACTACAGCAGTATCATACAAGTCATGCAAGAATTTCCATGCAAAGAATTGAGAGAGAACCTCACTGTGTTGAATCATTGGCAATTCCTGATTGGACATATTCCTTTACCATGCAAGTTAGTAAATGCAGCTTTGCAATATTCACATTGTAAAATAATACTTGTCTGTAGAAAGTATAGCAAATTCTCTCTTGATATCAGTTTCCCTTAATAGGGAAACTGATACTAACATTCCAACCAAGGTTTCTCTTAATCAAATGAAATGAACTTCAGACTTCTAGGCATCTAGGTTATTTATTTATTTATTTTTATCTTTATTTATTTATTAGATAGAGACAGCCAGAAGTTGAGAGGGAAGGGGGTGACAGAGAGGGAGAGAGAGATAGACACCTGCAACACTGCTTCACCACTTGTGAGGCTTCTCCCTTGCAGGTGGGGACCAGGGGTTTGAACCCGGGTCCTTGTGCACTATAACACGTGCACTTAATCAGGTGCACCACCACCAACTCCCCCCATCTAGGTTTTTTACTTTAGTTATAGGTATATTAATTTGTATATGTAAATGTTTTGGAAGAATCTTTAGTTGAATGGAAGAAAAGGAAGGAATTAAAAGAATGAGGGATGTACCTGGAGTACTTTAAGCATAAATCACTTTTAAAAAAATACTACAAAACAGAAGCAATTCTATTAGCCATATTTTCCCTCCTGGTATATTATATTATATTATATTATATTATATTATATTATATTATATTATATTATATTATATTATATTATATTATATTATTATATTATGTTGAAGCTATTATAGCGGTCTTACAACTTACAAGTTCCTCAGCCTTTTATTTTAAACTTCCTTTCCTTTCCTTTCCTTTCCTTTCCTTTCCTTTCCTTTCCTTTCCTTTCCTTTCCTTTCCTTTCCTTTCCTTTCCTTTCCTTTCCTTTCCAGGGTAATTGTTGAGGCTACATACCTGCAAGATTACAGGCTCCTGAAGTCATTTTTACTTTTATTTCTTTCATTTGATAGGACAGAGACAAATTGAGAAGGGAGGGAACTAGAGAGAGGGAGAGAAAGACACCAGCAGACCACCTTCACCACTTGTGGGCCGGAGAGGGGGAAGCAGGGATTCAAACCGGGATCCTTGTGAGGGCCCTTGCCTTTCATACTGTGTGCGCTAAACCCCATGAACCACCGCAGGGCCTCCATTTTTTTTTTCTTTTTGTTTGATCTTGGATGAGAGACATAAAGAGAGAAGAAAGCCTGCCCCATTATTTGTGCCCCCCCCCCCAGCAGGTGAGAATTAAGGTCTTGAACCTGAATCCTTATGCACGATAATATGTGAATTCTACCAAGTGCAATGTCACTCAGCCCCTGATTCCCTCTTAAACTTGGGAGATGATCCCCCAGACAGAACTACCACATGCCTTACTATGTGTCAAGGCCTCGGTTTGATCACAGGCACCACACAGGAACACCATGAATAAAGCAAATGAACTGCAGCTGTGGTGGAGCCAGCTCTGGTGAGAGTCTCTTCTCTCTCTCTAAAACCATATATTTTCTACTAGCAGGGATTTCAGCGATGATATGTATGGATAAAGCCCTAGCTTCATCCCCCAGCACTGCATTAAACAAACAAAAAAACTTCAGAATGCAATGAGGGTCCAATAATGTCTATGGCTGTATGAATAGAACTTATATTAGCTTCCAATTCATGAATCAATTAGAAGAAATGACATTATGGACTAATAGCCTATAGTAGTTCAAAACCAAATTCATTTTTTAAAAGGTACTGTTAATGCAAATACATACACAAAGGTAAATTTTAAAAGACAGGCAATTCCTGGGGTGGGAGTGGGAAATCTGAAAGTGATTCAGAAAGGAGACAGTTTGGAACTACAAAATGTTTTAATGTGCATATAATTAATTGCCATTTATTTTAACTGTGAAATTTAATTAAACGTCTTCTAGCCACGTAGGCTTTGAAATGCTAGATAGAATGCTAAGTGAAAGATGTGAGAAATTGATATTATTCCTTCTGACATTTTTGTTTCAGCTATATAATAGCTTTCTTTATAGGCATGTAAGAGATCTACTGATATTTTTGTACTGACCTACAGAAAATGAACATTCTATAAAGGGTAAATCTATTAATTAGAGACCCACACAGCTTTCTTTCCTACTAGTGTAATAGTTCAATTGATTTTTCCAATCCATCATGTAATTGTTCCAGAGATGGAATCCGGCTTTCCACTCTTGTTCTGCTTCATTGATATTTCCTATGAAACATGAAATAAGTTGTATTAATCTAAATTTAAATCTGCTTACAGTAATTGAAAAATAATTTTGTTTTCAGATGCCATTATCTTCAAGTAAATCACAGAGCAATTTCTATTCTTAATTATTTACTGTCAACATCTCTAGTTACCAAAAAAAAAAAAACTTTTAACATAATTCTAGATGTTATACAAAAATTCAAACAATATGTGCAGGTAGTATAGCAAATGGAGAAAACTGAAGAAATCAAATTAAAATTGAATTTAAATATTGTATGATCAAATTATATTGCATTACATTTTTAAAGATATGTAATGTAAGTACTACTTTCTGTATCCCCAAAGAGAAAAACTCCATAACACTTATTTGCATATAATTACAATCATAGTGTTATTTCTGATAAAAAATGTTTATATGTGCATATTTATTAATGCACAAATGCAGACTTATATTTGGTATTCTAAAAAATATCTTACACTCAAAATATACAAATACATTTTAATTGCAAAAATACCTAATCAGTGAAAATAGGTTATTATGATGATGATTATGTAAAGGTAGTTTGTCAGTTGATTTGCAAGTTATAAGGATGCCTATAGCAATTTTTGTTTTTCAGTACTCTGCAAAGGGCAGGCACATCTTACAGTGAGAAGTCTTTATATCAGAAATAATGTGAGATAATAAACAAACAAAAAAAGGAATTTTGTACTTTGAGAGCCGTGAAAGTCTGATTTATTTGAAGGAGTGTTAAAGGACCTACAGTGAAGTTTGGAATCAATAAGGCTCTGAAGTCACAACCTTTTAATTTTATATTTATATTGGGCACGGAAAGGCTAGCAGATAATATAAATGGTTTACGTCTATCACTGGAATACATTTGAAGTACTCTTAGATTTTAAAAGTTTTAGATGTAGAGCTATACTCATTCAGTGGAAAACACATGTTGAAGTTATCTCAACTATCCTGAAAATATGGACTGGCATATTTTTCATACATATTTTTTCAATTAGGGGTGTTTCAAATTAGCTGTTATTTTGAAACATTGATTTGGAGATTATTCACGTGATTTCACACTGTGCTTAATACATATGGGAAAATCCCATCTTTTCATATGTTTTATTTGTACTATTAACAGTGAGAAATATTTGGTGACTTATTTTTAGTTTATAGGAAAATCAGTGTTTAAAATATCTGTGCAGGCATGGGGACCAGGTGGTGACAGACTGGGATCAGCACTGGACTGATCATGCATAAGTACCTGGGCTCAAGTCCTGGTTCCCTACCTGCAGAGAGAAAACTTCACAAGTGATGAAACAGGTCTGCAGGTCTCTCTCTCTCTCTCTCTTTTCTCTCCCTCTCTACCTGGTCCCCTTCCCAATTTTCCCCTGTCCTATCCAATTAAAAAAAAAATAGAAAGAAAAAAAAGAAGAAAGAAAAAAAATGGCCATCAAGAGCAGTGGATTCATAGTGCAGAGCCCCAGTGGTAACCATGGCGGCAAATTAATTTAAAATCTGTACAGTCATTAAAATGTTCTCCACAGTTTATTAGTAATTTAAGGGTATATTTGGGCCTAGAATGAGAATGCTTATAATGTTTGAATACTATACTATTTGAATACTAGCCAAGTACTTGAGGGTTTATACAAAAAATGTTCCATTTTTATAAACAAACATCTTTCAAAATACCAAAAAAATACAACTTTTGTGAATAACAGAATTCTGCTAGAGTCAAAAAAATATGTGTAGAAGATATTAAATAGCACACCACATAATCTAGTCATATAATCTCTTCATGATAGTCTAAAATGTTACTTCACACAAATTAATAACTGAACAGTGAAGAAATAACAAGTGCCTTGAGTTTAAACAGTCAGACCATGAGGGGCCAGGCAGCTGCACACCTGGTTAAGCACACACATTACAACGCACAGGGCCCAGGTTCAAGCCCCTCGTCCCGACTTGCAGGAGGAAAGCTTCACTGGAGGTGAAACAGGTCTGCAGATATCTTTCTGTCTTCCTATATCCCCCTCCTCTCTCAATTTCTCTCAGTCTCTATCCAACAATAAATATACTATATTTAAAAAATAAAGAACCAGACCATGAATTGTATTACTCAGAGAAGTCTATTCTTGTTCATAGAATAACATATCTGGTAATTCAAATAATCATCATAAGAATCATAACACATATACCTAAATGTGTGTGAGGATCTTCTACAAGCTAGTGAAATATTTTACTTTTTACTGTGTAAATGTTCTGGAGAACAGAGTGCCATTTTTTTTCTGGAACTACTGAACACTGACTAAGACTATTAGTTTTATGCCAACTATTATTTTCTAATAAGATACATTAGAAACAAATAGGTCATAAAGATAATAAATATTCTTAGTCCTATGGCATTGGTCAAAACCTAAATTAGAAGCTTTTCCTTCCTTCCATCATTCTATCTCTTCACATGTCATAAATCTACTCACAACCATTTTTTTAAAATTATTATTAGTATTAGCAATATTAGTGATGAAACCATGTGACTTATTGTGCTGAAAATCACAAATAAAAATAAAGAGGCTTCAATTTATTAAGCAAATTTAACTTGTTTAAAATTTGAGGGTGAAAAGGCAACTGTAGTAAACAATGTACTTCCTTCAAAATAAGTTAAAAATGCTTACTTCCTGAAATAGAATCACAGTACTTAAATATATTTAATGTATATTTTATTTTTAAATGTAATTAATTTATTCACTAATTTATTGGATAGAGACAGAAAGATATCTAGGGGGAAGAAAGACATAAAAAGAGGTTTAGAAAGAGATATCCACAGCACTGCTTCACTGCTCATGAAACATCCCCCCTGCAGGTTGGTGTCAGGGGCTCGAACTCAGGTCCTTGTGCATTATAACACATGCACTCAACCAAGTGTGCCACCACCTAGCCACAAGATGCACATTGTTAATGGAATTACTAATTGTTAAGAACTTCAACACATATTCTGCATGAATTAAAAGTCACTGAAGAAGAATAATCTTATTATAAATTTTTCTTCATGGGGGCTGAGAGATGACACACTCAGTAGAGCACATACATTACCAGATGCAAGCACCTGGCCTTCACTTTCATGAAGTGAAGCAGTGCTTCTGGTGTTTGTTTGTTTGTTGATTAATCTTTATTTATTGGATAGAGACAGCCATAAATCAAGAGGGAAGGGGGTTACAGAGATGGAGAGAGATGGGAAGACACCTGCAACATTGCTTCACTACTTGCAAAGCTTCCCTCCCTGCAGGTGGGGACTAGGGGGTTAAAATCCAGGTCTTCATAACATGTGTGCTCTTCCAGGTGCACCACCTGGCCCCCCTTCAGGTGTTTCTCTCTCCTTCTCTATTTTTCCTTCCTCTCTCACATTCCCTCTTTTATCAAATAAAACATATAAATATGAAACAATAATATAGCAAATAAAATAAAATGTCTCTTCAAATATTCAGTGGGAATAAGGTATCCTCCACAAGTACTGAGGCTACCAACAATACCCATCGTTCTCCATGCACAAATACTCCTTGTGAGAAGAAAAAGCATTCTGAGTGACTGAGAAAACAAAATAGGTATGCAAAAGAGAAGATGAAGGTGGAAAATTGTCAAGCATCACATATCAAATACTGATCAGTCTCATCAAGTATTAGAAGGGTGCCTCCTTCAAGTAGTTTAATACTTAATGCCCTCTGCTAATTTGGTTTAGAAGAAAAAAACGTTAGCTTATTTATAAACAATTTTTAAACCATAAATATTTCTATTCACCTCATAAATTCTTCAGTTGTCATGCTTTGTGGTTTTGGACAAAACAAAATGAAAGATAATCACATTACATGATGTATTTATCAATGTGATGACATAACAGTAAGTACTGATTGATCTTTCTTTACATTTGTTCTATTACCAGCAGAATACATGCTGTTTGACAAATAGCCTCCTTTAAAATATTTAATTATACTGAACTTAAAAATGCATATTGGTCTGGGAGGTGGCACAGTAGATAGTTTTGGACTCTCAAGTATGAAGTCCTGAGTTCAATCCCCCACAGTACATGTACCAGAGTGATGTTCTGGTTCTCTTTCTCTCTTTTCTCCAATTTTTATCATTAATAAAGACACATAAAAAAGAAAAGGTATGATAGTTTACTCCTTGATTAAATATACTCCTGATAAGTCAGTGTTACTACAATTAGAAAAACAAAATGGACTAAGGAGACAGCATAATGGTTATGCAAAAATACTTTCATATCTGAGGCCCTGAGGCTCCAAATTCAATCCACAGCACCACCATAATCCAGCAGTGTTCTAAACTCTCTCTCCCTCCCTCACTCTCTCTCTCTTTCTCTCTCTACCACTCTCCCTCCTCTCCCAATTTCTCTCTGTCCTATTCAGTGAAATGGGGAAAAAAATTGACTGCTAGGAGCAGTGGATTTATAGTGTTAGCACCAAGCCCCAGCGACAACCCTAGAGGCAAAATAAATAAATTTAGAAAAAAAAACACTATTTGTAAAATAAATTACTAGAGAAAATATGTAAAAGAGCAAAAGTAAGGAACCTGGGAAGGTTGTGCAACTTGGACTTTCAAGTATGAGCCCAAACATTCCAACTTCCAGGGAGATGATCTGGTCTCTATATCTTTTTCTGTCTCTGTCTTTCTCTCTCCAACAAATAAAATAAATGTTAAGGAGTGTATTATGGAAGGATGTGAACTTGTATCCATTTGACAATTGTCTGGTAAACAAAGTCTTATTATTTCCAGAATCAAGCATAGCAAATGAACAACAGTAAATATGAAGTTCAAATATAAATAAATTAAAAAGAATGATGCCATGTGAACAGCAGATGATTTTGGTATATATCTGAGAATGTAGCTTATCTAGTTAATGTAGCTTATCTAGCATACCTGAGAAATTGGGTATGGTTCATGTAGAGGAGTTGTGCTCTGGTTTCTCTTTTACTCAACTCTGTCTACTATAAGATAATTAAATTCATCAATCTTATATAGTAAAATAATATGCAGATACTTCAAACATTTTGATGATCTCAGTTCACTTTGTCATCCCCAGCAAAAAATAGATTACGAAGAAATAAAGATACCAGGGACCTCCACATGGCATGCAGTTAGAAAGGATTTAGTCAATTGGAAGTTGAGAGCTGGCTGCTCCGGTGCTGCAGGTGTCAAGGCATATGTTCTAGGTTGGCAGAAGAGCACCAGTTGGGAAGCTCCTTGGCATTCGAGAAAGCTGAGGTGTTGTGGTGTCTATGAATTTAAAAAGCAGACTGGTGAAATCTCACACACATGCAAGATTCAGGCTTAGAAGGGAAGGTGGTGGTACACCTGGCTGAGTCGACAAGGTACCACACAGGAGCATCCAAGGTCAAGTTCTGGTTATTACCTGCAGGGGGTGGGTGGGGGGAATCTTCAGGAGCAGTGGAGCAGTGTTGCAGGTTTCTCTTTCTTTCTCTCTCTCTCTCTCCCTCTCCCCTCTTTTTCCACACTTTCTCCCCCGCCTCTCTCTCTCTCTCTCTCTCTCTCTCTCTCTCTGATATATAAATAAATAGATAAGCAAATAAACAAATAAATCAGTCCAGCTGACCACCAAACATAGTGGCTATGCAGGCAGTTGGACCACCAAACCCAACTGATAACCTTACGGGGGGTGGAGACTCAGACTTTGTAAAGAAAAAAAAATAATTTAACTTTAAAGATATGTATTTATTGGCCTGATAAAACATTTCTAACATTTTCCTTTATTAACATTTTCTCCTCCAAAACTCATTACATTTAAACTTGTAAGATAAATGTGTATAATCTATTTTTAGGAAAAAAAAACTTTTATATGATATTTCCAGATGGTCAAATGAACATAGTTGTGTAAGATTTTAAAATTCTAAACATTTGAAAATTTATGGGACTGAATGGTGGCGCAACTGGTTAAGTACATGTTACAGTGTACAAGGACCCAGGTTTGAGCCCTCAGTCCCAACCTGCAGGGGGAAAGTTTCACAATTGGTGAAGCAGAATTGCAAGTGTCTCTCTGACTCTCTTACTCTCTGTCATTCCCTTCCCTATCTGTCCCTATCCAATAAACAAATAAAGATAATAAAAAACTTAAAAGAAAAGAAAAATTTATAACATGTCTATGGGAAACCAGGTAATAAAAATCCACCCCCCAAAAAAATTTCTATGTCACAGGGTAAAATAAATGTTCAATTTTAGAAAATAGAGTAAATCAAGAGGGAGAAAAGATATATGCATTAATGAGGGGTGTTTCCACATTTGTATTCAGAGGCAGGTTTTAGAGTAAAAAAAAATATTGCTGATACTAAAAAATGTAACTTTGAATATATATTTATTCCTCATACTGTTATTCTTTTCATATGTTGGAACTGTATGACTGCATTACTTCTGGATAGTTTATTTTTACATTATTATTATTATTTTATTTCTACCAGGGTTATCACCAGGTCTCAGGGCCTGCATGGCAGACTTTTTTTTTTTTTTCTGTTCTCTGTTCTTTTTCTTCCTTTCTTTCTTTTTTTTTTTTTTTAAGCGAGACAAAGAAATCCAGAGGAAGTAGAGAGGGAAATAAAGAGACACCTGTGGCTTTGCTCTACTGATTGTGAAGCTTACCAACTGCAGTTGGGGAACAGTAGTTTGAACCCAGATTCTTGTGTAAGCTGATGTGTGCAGTCAGTCAATTGAGCCACTGTCTGGCCACCCTGGAATGTTATTTCACTCAGATGATGGATTTATAGACAGAAGGAAGTGGCACCACCACATTAGAGCTTGCACTGGGTGCCATGTCAAATTCCCATATAGTATAGAGACTTGAAATCTGGGCCATGTACATGACAATGTACACGTCTTACCAGGTGAACTATCCAAGTTCAAGTCTTCAGCTTGGAGAAGCAGATCTGCAGGTGTCTCTCTTTCTTTCTCCCTCTCTGTCTCCCCTTCCTCTCTCAACCCTTCTCTGTCCTATCCAGTGAAACAAAAAAAAAAAAATGGCCACCAGGAGCAGTGGATTCATAGTGCAGGCACCAAGCCCTAGTGATAATCCTGGAGGCGAATAATAATAATAATGGTGATAATAATAATAATAATAATAATAATAATAATAATAATAATTTTGCTTAGATTGTAGCTTTTCTTCACTTGCTTTGTATTTTCATGAGAGTAAGTGATATTAAGTAATATCATGTTATTTCAGTTTGTAAATACTGTGTATTTTAGATACCATATTTATGCTGTATATATTTACATTTTGTCTGTCTTTCTCTTGTGATATTTATATATGTTCAGTGTGTGTGTGTGATTTTTTGAATGAGCATTGAGGCTTTATTCTTCTGCAATTCTAATTATATCGGGTCAATTTAAGGAGGGAGGGAGAGAGTGGGGGGAAAAGGGGCTGGAGAAATAGAAGGAGCAGGAAAGATACAGCAATATTATGGTCCACCATCACAATACTACCTATCTCTGAGTAAAAGCTCAGTATACCAAGATAGATGACATACTACTGGAGGTTTTGTGTAGTTGAGTGGCTTTCCATTATAAAAAAATAATAATAATAAAAAAGACTCAAGTGGAGGAGACAGTACAATGGTTATGCACAATACCAGTCTACAGTCACCATAATGTAGGGCTCCTTTTTCCTACTGCTTGTATGCCAGTATCTTCTCCCCACTGAAACCCAGGAGGTGGTGCAGTGGATAATGTGCTGGACTCTCAAGCAGGAGGACCTAGGTTCAAGCTCTGGTAACACATGGGCCAGAGTGATGCTCATGTTCCCTCTCATAAATAAATAAATAAATGTCAAGGAAAGGGGGCAAAAAAAAAAAAAACTTTGCCCTACAGTTTTGCTTCTCATTGAGTATATGGGGTTAAAATGACTGGGAATTAATTCAGATTTTCCAGTTCTTCCAAAGTATGTGAAGAGGTGCTGGGGGGTGGTGTGTGTCTCATTATATTTTAGAAATGTGGCACAAAAGAACTAATTATCCCCATAGAAAAACATTTATTTATTTATTTATTTATTTATTTATTTATTTTTTGTATTTGTTTATATATTTATTTTATTGTTACTAGGGTTATCACTGGGGCTTGGTGCCAGCGCTATAAACCCACTGTTCCCAGAAGCTGCTTTTTACTTTCTTAAAAAAAAAAAAAATATATATATATATATATATATATATATATATATATATATTCCCTTTTGTTGTCCTTGTTGTTTTATTGTTGTTGTTGATGATGTTGCCATTGTTAGATAGGACAGAGAGAAATGAAGAGAGGAGGGAAGACATAAATGGGGAGAGAAAGACACCTGTGAAGCGACTCCCCTGCATGTGGGGAGCCGGGGGCTTGAACCGGGATCCTTACTTCTGGTCCTTGCGCTTTGCACCTCGTGCACTTAACCTGCTGCACTACTGTCCAACTCCGGAAGCCGATTTTTTTTTTTTTCTGTTTTATTTGATAAGGTAGAGTGAATAGGGGAGATATAAAGGAAGAGAGACAGACACCTGCAGACCTATTTCACCGCTCCCAAGCACCATCCCTGCAGTGGGGATTGGGGGCTTGAACCAAGGTTCTTGTGCTGCCACATCTGGTCTCTTTACTACTGAGCCTGGAGCGCAGGAGAGGGTGCATGCGCCTCTCTGCTTGGCGGGTTGGTAGGGCCCAGGACTGAGTGCACACGGCTGACCTGACCATGAAGTGTGATGCACCCCTGGAAAGGAAGGTAGGCTAAGAAAAGGATGAGGAGGAAGAGGGGGTTGGGACCCCGCCCAAGAGGACAGGAACCCCACAACACAACCACCATCCCAGGCCCCCAAAAACTACCGCACACCTACCTACAATCCTAAAGCTGCTGATGAAAGCAGGAATTAATTCTGCCTCCCAGAGTGAGACTGAGGCATGACCTACAGTATACTCTCTGTGCAGCCATGGGACTTCATGTTTTGAGAGCCTCTTGTCACAACTCGGCACAGCTTTGTTTGAGTACTTGTTTCGATGACTCAGAATGCATTGGTCTTATGTCCCTAAGCCACCCTGAAAAATGACCACTATGGGTCTGGGGAGATAGCATAAAGATTCTTTGATGCCTGAGGCTGTTAGGTTTCAGGTTCAACCCACAGTACCACCATCAGCCAGAGCTGAGCAGTGCTCTGATCTTTCTGTATCTCTCATTCATTAAAAAATAATGAAAAAAATAAATATTAAAAAAAAATATCCACTATCCTGTGGGATAATTTAAATTTAGAAAACCCAGTATATGTCATTTATTCTGTCTTTCTCCAAAACTAGAATGCCACTTAGTTTGTTGTACATGTACTGCTTTTGACATGCAGATCTGATTGTTTTATAGTTAACAAGGCACTTCAAGATGAAAAAAAAAAATAGTAGGGTAAGCTTTGAAATGATGTGGGTCAAAATTCTAGCTCAGCCATTTACCATATTAGTGACAAAGAAAAATAACTCCACACTTAAAAAATTAATTTTCTAGCTATGAATTGGCTTAGTGATTGCAATTTTACAGTATTTCTGGGGAAGACAAATGAAATTGTGTTTTTCATTATAAAATCAAAGCTCTGTGTGTCTATTAGGAGCCCCAATGATGAATTTACTGCCCTTGTTACAATAATTTATTTCTGGCTTTGCTTTCTATTGACTTCATGTATATTGAGATCAATACCAGTAGTCCATAAACATATGGATACTTTTCTTAAGTTGTGATCTTTCCTCTGCCTACATTTTGCTCTCATTTGGAAAAAAAGATAATGTATTCCTTACAGATAATAATAATAATAATGATAATAATAATAAATTTAAGATTGCTAATTAAAAAAAAAAAGAGTGGTTTCTCACCAGAGTTATTTAGTCAAGTCTGAGGAGCTAGAAGAGAGCATGGGAGATGTGTCAATTCAAATGTAATGGTGCTCAGCACCTTAAGTTAAATTATGCCATAATTCACACTATTGTTTTGAAAATACCTTCTTCCCCCATTACTGGATTTATTTCATATTGCAGAAATGTGTGATTCTCATGTGGCCCGGGAGGTGGCGCAGTGGCTAAGGCACTAGACTCTCTCAAGCATGAGGTCCTGAGTTCGATCCTGGCAGCACATGTACCAGAGTGATGGCTGGTTCTTTCTCTCCTCCTATCCTTCTCATGAATAAATAAATAAATTCTTAAAAAAAAAAGAAATGTGTGATTCTCTATGCAATATTTCCTGAAAGGCCTGTAGTGAATAACAAAATAAACACAACTACAAAGGCAGACTAGATTGTGTGAAGAATACCGGTACTTCTAAAGTGAAACAAACAAGGAGATTCTGGCGGTAGGGCAGCGGGATAAGCGCACGTGGTGCAAAGCGCAATGTCCAGCTTAAGATGCTGGTTCAAGCCCCCAGCTCTCCACATTCAGGGGAGTCGCTTCACAGGCAGTGAAATAGGTCTGCAGGTGTCTATCTTTCTCTCCCCCTCACTGTGTTCCCCTCCTCTCTCCATTTCTCTCTGTCCTATCCAACAACAATGACATCAATAACAACAACAATAATAACTACAACAACAATAACGACAAGGGCAACAAAAGGGAAAATAAATAAATACAAAAAAATAAAGTGAAACAAACTGATTAGTTTGTTTGATTATCAGATTACACAAAAATTTATGTCTTAAAATTGCTTTGCTATAATTAATGAGTGGGAAGTCCATACAATCAATAAAATAACTGATTATTATTATTTCCCCTCCAAACTGCTTTTCTGAGTTTCTGAGTTTTGGTTGTCCTGCAAACTGATTAGAAAAATGATAAATCCAAGTAGTATCTCAGGCCATCATTTATATGGTCTTCAGAGCTGGAGACACCAGTGTGTCACAACTTATTAAATGCCAAAGGAACAACCACCTTATAATATATAATATAATATAATATAATATAATATAATATAATATAATATAATATAATATAATATAATATAATATAATATAATATAATAATAAGTATATTATTGTTTTTATTCAGCTGACTTGAAGAATTAATTCTTTATTTCCCTTTAAGTACATTTACACTTTCATCTTCAGTGAGATTTACTGATTCCCCATTGGTATTAAGCTGGAAATTTCTACAGTTAATTTCCAAATGATCATAAGATGTTGTGAGGTCAGAGTGTGAAAAGCTCCAGTTTCTAACAGGATAAACACTGCAGTTTCTTGCAAGTTCATACATTGCCAACACAGTTATGTGCTGGAGTATACTCTGAAAACTGCTGGAGTGCTGTCTTTAAACAAGATTTGAGAATCATTTTGTTTATTGCTCAAATGATAGAACTTTCATCTTAAGTGAGGTAAATATTTTTCCTTTTATGAAATCCAGTCAGAGGTTATTATTATTATTAATTATTATTATTGACTTTTAAATATTTTTATTTGCTTATTATTGCATAGAGACAGAGAGAAACTGAGAGGGGAGAGAGAGGCAGTGAGAGAGAGAGACACCTGCAGCCCTGCTTCATCTCGTGTGAAGCTTCCCCTGCAGGTGGGTTATTATTATTATTATATATTTTTAAAATTTTTTAAAATATTTATTATATTTATTTATTCCCTTTTTGTTGCCCTTGTTGTTTTATTGTTGTAGTTATTATTGTTGTTGTCATTGTTGGATAGGATAGAGAGAAATGGAGAGAGGAGGGGAAGACAAAGAGGAGGAGAGAAAGATAGACACCTGCAGACCTGCTTCACTGCCTGTGAAGCGACTCCCCTGCAGGTGGGGAGCCGGGGTTCGAACCGGGATCCTTACGCGGGTCCTTGTGCTTTGCGCCACCTGCACTTAACCCGCTGTGCTACAGCCCGACTCCCCTATTATTATTTTTTAATCTTCCTTTCCCTGTAGAGTTTTCTGTATAAAATATTCAGCTCAGGCCACCTTATAAAACCCATTTTTAAATAAAAAAATTATTTATTGGATAGAGACAGCCAGAAATTGGAGAGAAGGGGTGATAGAGAGGGAATGAAAAAAAGAGACACCTGCAGCCCTACTTAACCACTTGTGAAGCTTCCCCCGTACAGGAAAGGACCTGGGGCCAGTACCTGGGTCCTTTGCATTGGAACATGTATATTCAACCAGGTGTGCCACCACCCAGCCCCCATTTTTCAAAATTTTAAATACTGAAATGGTTAGAATTTGAAAAGATCAGTTCTAGTGAGAAGATATAATAATCTTTTTCATTGTCTCACATTATTAGAAACTCTAAAAGCAAGTGTTTTAAATTTGTCTTGGAGGATGTCAACATAGTTCATTTGAATAATGAGATGCTTTGTCATTATGAGACTCAGGTGTGTGTGCCTGGCCTCACTGAACTGATGGAAACTTTGGTACTGTGGCCTTTTCCTCCATCTCTTTCTGTTGTCTCTGTGTTAAAAAATGGATTTGCTTATATATAGAATTTAATTACTGAGTGCATTTGCGCATATTAAAGTGAAAGCATGCTGCTAAAAATAAATATGAACAATAGTGCTAAAGCGAAAACACTATGCTGTCAAGGTCTCAGGGATTATCTTAGAGAATGGAATGATCCAGAACAAGGCTTAGTATTTCCAAAGAACTCAGGGTTGTTTAAAACTAGAAATTTATTCATCATTGCATATAAAGGAGCAGCCACAATCACCAATTTAGGAGTTTGCTTATTCAGCTTGATTTATAGCCATGAGCTATTTAGAGATACAGATTTAGAAAGACATCTTCAAAAACTACTCATACTCAAATTTTACCAGCAAATAAGTAGCAATAAATGCATGTGCTTGAGCCAGCAATGTTCAGTCTGGCTTATAATAAACTAGTCATTTAAAATCCCTCCATAAACCTTTCGTCCACCCCACTCCACCTCCATGTTCCTTCCATTATGACTGTGTCTTTAAACATATTTTAAGTACAGATACAAATGTGTTAGTGTGCGCTGTGTGAAATGGTGCCTCTCCTGGTCTCTTGGAAGACTAAATGGGTTACCTCATTGTTCTTCACACCCAGAGGACACAAGGGCAGCAGTGTAATTCTGCCAAGGGAGGCAGAACCCATCTCTGGATATATATTATGTCACAGAACATTTGGTGATACACAGAGCGCTGGTATACCAGAAGCCTCTCCCAAACAGATGGAGTACATAATTGCAATTTTGGTGAGTAATGCCTGACAATCGAAAGGCCTATTAAGCGATCAAATTCAGTTCTGCTTTGCTCATGTAATCACCTAACCTCTCTAAACAAGGCAGTAGGTTTGGGCTGGCAAAAGAGCTCATCTGAGAAAATGCCGGTTTTGTTATGATGTACATTTTAGTCAGCCATGTACCACACTGGAGTAAGCTGTAGTCTCTCTTCATCTCTGTCTCTGTCTCTGTGTGTGTGTGTGTGTGTGTGTGTTATTATAAAAAATTCAGTCTGAAATAGTGAATCCTGGTTAATAAAAAAAACTTGCTATACTGTGATCCTTATATATAGCCTTCAGACTCAACTGTTATAATGAATGCTTTGGTGAAGTCTAAAGGAACTGACATCACACACATCAGATTGAATCACTTTTATATTTAACTTAGATAGAAAATAAACTTGACTCAGGACTATTTAAGTGTGCCCATCCACACACACACACACACACACACACACACACACACACACACACACACCCCACAGACTTTAGTGGCTACGTGGATTTCAAACAGCTGGACACTATAAAATTAGGAGAGAAATCAAATATGTGTATCATTTTTTTTCTCATGAGAGATGTGATCATTCACATTAATTACTTACTTACTAATAATTTTGCAATATGGTAACATGGACTACTTTCCTTATATTTCCTTATAAACATTCAAGCAGTCTTTTCTAAAAGATGAGTTAGCTAATATACTGTCTATTCATTATGTAATATATATATACGTATGTATATAAAAGTATGTGTATGTATAAGTATATATCAATATATTTATATCTCTCTATATCTAATAATAGATATAAATATAGATATTTCCATGGTTAGATGGTGGCAGACCCAGTAGAGCCCACATGTTACAGTGTACAAGGACCTGGGTTCAAGTCCCTAGCTCCCACCTTCAGGGGAAGATTCACTAATGGTGGAGCAGTTCTGCAGATGTTTCTCATTCTTTCTCTCCCTCTATATATTCTTCCATCTTTAATTCAGCTGTCTCTGTTTAATGAATAAATAAATTAATAAAATATATTTTAAATTATTTGATAATTTCCTCTTAGAAATCAAGGCTTCTGTTATTTATAAATACGTGTGCTTGTAGTTCTTGACTATAATTGATATCTAGTTCTATCCCTTTTATAGTTTTCTTGTTATATTTTGGATAGGGACAGAGAAAGCAAGAGGGAATGAAGAGATGTGGAGAGAGAAAGAGAGACACCTATAACACTGCTACACTGCTCACAAAGCTCCCCCCCAGCACCTGCATTTGGGTACTGGAGACTTGAACCTAAGTCTTGCTTTTCTTGCTTGCTTAGTTTCATGTGCACTCAGCTGGGTACACCAATGCCCAGCTCTCCTAGTTCTTATCTTATTGATTCAATATAATACATTTATATTATTTATTCATTAATTTATCTATTAATTATTTTCACAAAGATTTCTTGACTATGAATGGACACCCATTTTTATTCCACTACAAAACTTCTATGGTCGTCCAACCATACTTTCTATTTCAGTCCACTTCCTCCCTTCCTTCCTTCCTTCCTTCCTTCCTTCCTTCCTTCCTTCCTTCCTTCCCTCCTTCCTTCCTTTCTTCCTTCCATTCTTACTTCTTCGTTTCACTTTCTCTCTCATTTTTTAGATGAATTCATAGACAGAGAGAGTGGCAGAGACCATAGCACAAAATCTTCCTTCAGGTGATGGGAGTCAGTTTTGAACCTGGTTCCTGCACATGATAAAAATGTCCACTATCCAAGTGAACTATTTCACCAGCCCACCTTTCAGTTCCTCTATTAAACTACTAAGATGCTGCTCATATAAAAAGTCCTAAAACATATGTTGTGAGGGCCACTATTACTCTATATTGTCTTTGGACTCTCTTCTATATTAAACTTAGTAGTTGCAGATGTAGTACAGTTGTACCATATCCTTGAACAAACAACACTATAGTCAGCAGTTATTCTGCAAACTGAGGACATAACCTCAGTACCCAAAATATGTTTAACCAGCAAAAGATTAAGTATGACAAGGACTGTGTCACAGACCCCCTTGACAAAGACTGTGGTCACAGACCTCCCTGACAAATTGATTTGAACTTTTTATATATATATATTTATTTTATTTATTTATTCCCTTTTGTTGCCCTTGTTGTTTTGTTGTTGTAGTTATTATTGTTGTCGTTGTTGGATAGGACAGAGAGAAATGGAGAGAGGAGGGGAAGACAGAGAGGAGGAGAGAAAGATAGACACCTGCAGACCTGCTTCACCGCCTGTGAAGCGACTCCCCTGCAGGTGGGGAGCCGGGGTTCGAACCAGCATCCTTATGCGGGTCCTTGTGCTTTGCGCCCCCTGCGCTTAACCCGCTGCGCTACAGCCCGACTCCCTGATTTGAACTTTAAGTGAACTCTGTAACAGACCAAAACTTCCCCACCTTCCTAATGTGTATAAAAAGAACCTGTTTGCATTATTTCAGGGCTCACATGCCACTATTGGGAAGTGCATGTAGCCCAGGCTTAAGCTCCTTTCAATAAAGGCTCTTTGTTTCTTACATCATCCCAGTCTCTTGGTGCTTCCATAGATTTGCTAACCTAACAATGTAAACTTGGAAGAAAGTTGTTGGAGAATGCCTTCATTGGTGTCACATAACTGTATGGTCACTGTTAAATATATGTGTACCATTGCTGTGTCTACCTTCTCTTTTTATATAGCTCAGGGTTGACTGATTAACCAAATATAAAAAAATCACACACCTGTCACTTCCAGTATTTTGGGGAAAAAGAACTTCCAAAATCGGCACTGTTGAGCACGGAGTTTAGCATATACTTTTGGTGACTCTGTAGACAATGTTAAGTATTTTTGTTCAGTGCTTGTGAAGACAGGCCATCTCATACTGTTGTTTTGGTTCCCATCTGGGTTCCTTAAAAAAAAAAAAGCAAGATAGAAATAGTATACCTATACTTCAATAACAGTTCTACTAAAATAGGAACATTTTTAAATATTATTAAAAAGAACTTAAAAATCAGAAAAAAACCCCACAAATTTGCTTTAATTAAATTGAACATAAATGAATAAGGGTTGAGTAAATTGTTGAAATTAAAAATTTCAGGAATTTTACATGCATCACTGCTTGTTATGCAGGCAAAAACATTTTCCTTTTATTGATGCTCATATCTTCTTCAGACTTAAGGTCAAGGGGAACAGTTTCCTTTTGTTTTATCTTCTTTCTTCTACAAGCAATCACTTCACAAAGAACATTGATATTAGCTGTGTAGGTTCTCTTATGCCTATTTTGGTTTAATTGTTCTTATCATCGCTGCCTTGGTTTGGGATGACTTACATGTATTTTTTATAATTTAATAGCTACATGACTCTAGGAAGCTATTTTTAGTATCAATGTGAAGTTGATTCTATGTTCATGAGAGTTTATTCATTGATAAATAATTCTCCACATCTGCCCAGTATGTCAAGATACACATGAGTAAACATGGTGTGAGCACATCTACATTTATCTCATGTAGTTACTTCACAAGTCTACCAGTAGGAATTAGGGACACTTCCTCTGTATTTTTCTCCTCCTCCTCCTCCTCCTCCTCCTCCTCCTCCTCCTCCTCCTCCTTCTTCTTCTTCTTCTTTTAATGGGTAGCTTATCTTCAATATTTTAAAAATATGTTTATTTATTAGAGACAGATAGTAATTGAGAGGTGGGAGATAATGAGAAAAGAGAGACAGAGTGACACCTGCAGCCCTACTTCACCACTCCTGAAGCATTTCCTCTGCAGGTGGCAATGAGTGTCTTGAACTAGGGTTCTTGTGCACTGTAGTATATGCACTTATCCATGTGGGCCACTGCCTGATCTCTTCCTCTGAGATTTTCTGATCTCACTTTCTTACTTTTGTTCAAGCTGTTACTGGAGCTTGGAATTCCTTCATTCCCTAACATCAAGGTTCTATGTCAATTCACAAGCTGCATATTTTTGTGCTATTATTTTCATTTTCTTGTGATTTAAAGACCAATAACATTTGACTATGGTTTAGAAAGTATAATATTTGCTCATTTAGAACCTTGTGGTATTCACTGATATCTTGTCCATAGAGACAAGCACAACAAATAGTTTGGAAGTAACTCCAAGGTGCTATTGTCAATTCTACAAATATCCTTGAATACATTCTTATGTTCTGCTACTATTATGTCAAACATTACTCTATGTTCTATAAATACAGACTTATATGGAAACATAGTTCAGTGAAGATATTTTTGGACAAAATCAATGAACCAACAATATATGGTGGTTTAAAGAGAACAAAAAAGACTCACTAATCTTAGAAGAGTGAATAAGTGCTAAATCTCAAAATGACATGTACCTTTGAAGACATGAGGTACTAATTGGAAAAGGGAATATACAAATGAGAGAGAACTGGAAAGAACAGTTGAAATAACTAAAGAAAGTAAGCAGAATTAATGTAGGCATCAATAATGAATTTTGGGGCTGGTGTCCGCACACCCGGTTGAGTACACATGTTACAATGTAGAAAGACCCAAGTCTGAGCCCCTAGTCCTCACCTGCAGGAGGAAAGCTTCGTGAGTAGTGAAGTAGTGCTGCAGGTGTCCCTCTGTCTATTTATATCCCCTTCCCCTCTTGACTTCTGACTGTCTCTATCCAATAAATAAATAAATATAAATTTAAAAATTAAAAAATAAATTGAAAAAATAATGAATGTTGAACTTAGCTCAAGAAAATAATGATAACATTTTCATTCTGGCCTTCTAGAGTAGGAGATATCCTATATAGAGTTATAATTCAGGGGCCAGGCAGTGGCACACCAGATTATGCACATATAGTCAGAAGCACAAGGACCTGCTTAAGGATCTCCACCTGCAGTGGGGCCACTTCACAATCGATGAATCAGGTCTGCTGGTGTCTCTCCACCTCTCTATCTCCCCCTTCCCTCTCAATTTCTCTCTGTCCAATCCAATATATATATTTTTAAATGGCTGCCAGGAGCAGTGGTTTTGTAGTGCTAGCACCAAGCCCCAGCGATAAGATTGGAGGTATAATCATCATCATCATCATCATCATAAGCACCAAAGTTATAAGTTCAAGGCACTGGGGTTACTGCATTAATATATGACAGCCTAAGAAAATAATTGAGACTTTAACTTAACATTTCTTTTCTAGAGAAAGTATTTTTTTCTAAATGGCTAATTGTAAGCTTAGCATTTCAGAAATAACAAGGTAGTAGTAGTAGTATGATATCTGTAATAGTCAATAAACCTATAATCATCATCGGTACTTTAGTATAAATGAAAAACTAACAAATAAACAGGAGTTGAGTATTGGTGCACCTAGTAGTGCGCACACATTAACATGTGTATGAACCCAGGATCTAACTCTGTTCCCCACCTGCTGAGGTAAGCTTCTTGAATGGTAGAGCAGTACTGCAGGTGTCTTTGTTTCTTGTCTTCTTATTTGTCTTTATCACCAGTAAAAAGAAAGGCGGGGGGGGGGAAGGTGCATAAGTAATTCACTCCCCTCTCTGACATGACAGTCATTTTCCTTCAGCCAAATTATGTAAGAAAAGCTACTGTTGAACTCTTCTAAAAGTTCACATACAGAGTTCTTCATCATTCGCATAGGGCTTATGGATAAATAATGGATAGAAAATGGGGGACACTCACAGCATATACAAAATGTTTTTTCATCCTGTGAACCCAGTGGGCAGAAAAGCAAGCATTCATCTAGCATGGTTATCTAGAGGGAAAATTTTCCCTCAAGTGTTTGTGTTGAACCAGCTACATTCATATTTTCTCATTAGAAGCAGACCTATTCAAACATGAATTCAGAAACTTTAGACATTGTTTCCTGATGGACTAGTTGGCTTTATGTAGGCACTGGGTGATTCAAGACACAGTATTAATAACCAGAGCTACTCAAGCTAAACCAACATTGTAGCAGGACTGAAACTTCCAGCTTCAGGGTATTATTTGAAAGAGGTCATGAAGAAACTGTCTTCAGATCACAGATGGCACACTTGTCTAGGTGAATTATAAAGCCTTTTTTCTTTTCTTTTAACACTTTAGAAACTAACAATACAGCTGCTGCAGGCTGTATATTAAACTGAAAGAATCATGAGTCTGATTCGGTACAGCAATTCTCATGCAACTAAATGGCCCACTTTCCTTCTAATTTCACTCTAATTAACTTATGGCACCATTTTAACTGCATATTCATTTCTGACTCCTGAAATGGTTACTTATACAGAGCTGACTTGTAGTTGAGTTCAAGAGTAAAACACTAATGGCACTGCCAGTGCACATTTAACAAACTTTCTCCAATGAGATAACTCATGGCATTCTGAATTGCCATTCAGAGATAATAACATTCTTCTGCCTATAGATGCAGAAATGGTTTTCAAAAACATTGCTGAACTAGCTACTGAAGTCATGTTACTCTCCAATTTAAAGAAATCTCCACAAACACTTAACAACTTGTGTAGCAATATTATGATCTTCCTATCTGGGACAATTTAAAAGCTTGAAAATGCCTGAGGCTCCAGAGTCCCAGGTTCAATCCCCTGCACTGCCATCAGCCAGAGCTGAGCACTGCTTTGGTAAACAAACAACTTGTGAAAACTCACATATCTCTCACATATACAATTTTTAATTGAAAGGTGGGTTCATTTTATTATATTATATTTATTAATGTATTTAATTTGGATAGACACAGAGAGAAGTTGAAAAGGAAATGGGTGACAGAGAGGAACAGGGAGACATACTCCCACAACACTGTTTTATTGCTCATGAAGTTACCCCAGTAGGTGGGAAACAAGGGCAATGTGGTTTCAATCTACAAAATATAAGATCAACTTAAGTATCACAATTTCACTGTTCCTCTTTTCATAAAATAATTATTTCAAAGTGTTAAAACCTAAAAGTTTCCTTACAGTACAGGACTCTCTGTTATTTTTACACAAACATTCTTCTTTGCTTTAGATATTGAAAAGTTGACTAAAGATCAACTATTGTTGTTGTTACCACAATACTACTAAACTCTGGCCTATGTTGGTATCCTGCATGGAAGTCTTTTGCATAATCATTATGCTATCATTGCTGTTCTTTTCTTATAATGTAAGTTTGAAAAAAAAATCCAATGTTGGGGATATCTCTGGAGCTCAGTGTCTTCATGACTCTACTGTTCCTTGTGACTATTTATTTATTTATTTAAGATGAACAATGAAAGATAGAGAGGGAGAGAGAGACTAGAAAAGAAGAAACCATAGAACTGCTCCTCCAGTTAAAAAGACTATCTTCAACTAACATAAAATAATTATAAGAAAAATGTTAATAGAAGATAAATTTGAAGATAATTTCTTTTTTAATTTTATTTATAAAATGGAAATATTGACAAGACTATAGGATAAGAGGGGTATATTTCCACACAATTCCCATTCCCAGAACTCCATATCTAATCCCGTCCCTTGATAGCTTCCCTATTCTTTATCCCTCTGGGGGTATGGACCAGGATCATTGTGTGGTACAGAAGGTTGAAGGTCTGGCTTCTGTAATTGCTTCCCCACTGAACATGGGCACTGGCTGTTCGATCCATACACCCAGCCTGTATCTCTCTTTCCATAGTGGGGCATGGATCTGAGGGGGCAGGACTCCAGGACACATGATAGGATTGTCTGCCCAGGGAAGGCAGGCTGGCATCATGATATCATCTAGAACCTGATAGCTTAAAAAGCGTTAAGATATAAAGCAGAACGAATTGTTGACTAATCATGAACCTAAAGGCTGGAATATTGCAGATCAAGATTTGGTGCTCTGATTTGGAAAAAGCTCATAGTTCTATTTTAGGTATATTCCAAGGGGTCCATGACTTTACTTTTTTTTTTTTTTGCCTGAGTCTGACAACTCATATGCTGGTGGGCCCAGGTTATTGTCTGGGGAGATGGTGTCATAATTAGAAAAAGCACTAGAAAGCTGGATCAGGCAAGAGAGTAGCTCCCAAATATGGATAAGGTATATAAATATTGTTAACTGTAAACCCTGTCTATTTGATCTGGGGCCTGTATTCAGCTCAGCCTATGTAACCTCTACATCCCTGTAGGTCTGAATTCACATTCTGTGCTCACTGACAGGAACATACCAGGCTGCACTAATTTCAGGACCCATCTTCTTCAGGTAGTAGTTAGAGTATTTTGTCCAACATCCCTTTGGAGAATGGAACATTCCCTAGCATTGTTGATCCATATTGAGGGCAAGGTCCTATAAAGGCCCATAAAAGAGTCCATTATTTTGTTCCTGATGTGAAGATAATTTTTTAAATGCAAGAATATTCTTGGGCATTCCTTGGGGTTGCATGCTTAGATAAAAGTTTTTTTTTTTTAATTCAGTAGCAGAAGGACTATAAGAAAATATGAACTTAAATAGCACATTAATGAATTAATTCAACAAATATTTATTAAATTTGTACTTTAATAGGCTTAGTTTATTATAGAAGATTAAACGAAGAGAAAGGACAGAGATTCCATTTGCAGTTCTCATTTTATGAGGAAGACTTAGTCAGTCACAATGGTAAACAAGAAAAACATCACCCTGTTGTTAGACAGTAATAATTGCTAATGACAATAGAAGATAGGGCATGATAGGAAGTAGTATCTGTAAATGTAGGTGGTGAGCATTACACTTGATTGACCTTTGTCCACAAATTGAGTTTGTGATTCAATTGCAAACAGTACATATGTACCCTCATTTAGAGGCTAATCTTTATTTTGTTAAGAGAATCAAAAATACAAATGGATCACTAGCTAGTCTGTGTAGTGCCTGCCCACTTCAGAAGCACTACAATATAACTTGATTTATAAATGCTGATGCCAGGCTCATATTTAAAATATCCCTTATTGCAATAAGCTATATATAAAGTATATATGATCCAGTAACCCGCTCAGAGTATATAAGTATATAAGTATATAAGTTACATAATAACTGTTCCTCCTTCATTTCATAATTTCTTGACTGTGCTTCAGACAAATTTTCCTTGATAACTCAATTAAAATAGTTCTGGAGCTTGGGGTGGGGGTGGAGTGTGAAGGTATAATAAAATGGTAATAGAAGAGGAATTTCATGCCTGAGGCTTAGCTCAAGTTCAGTTCTCAGCACCACTGTAAACCAGAGCTGAGCAGTGCTCAGGGAAGAACAAAACAAAACAAAACAAAACAACAACAACACCTCTCTAGAGCAGCAAGATAGCTCAACTGTATAGTGTGTCTGCTTTGTCACGAATGCAAAGCAGGTTTAAACTTGGCCTCTACTGCACCAGGAGAAGCTTTAATGCTGTCATTTCTTTTCCTCTCTCCTTCTGTTTCTGTTTCTGCTTCTTTCTTTTTGTTTTTAAATGCCTGCTTGCAGTGGTAAATCCCAGTAAAGATAACAAAAGTAGTCTGTCTTTATATTATTATTTATATAGATACAGATACAGGTATAGATATATACATATATAGGTATATTTCTTTAACTTCTCCTTTTCCATCTTTTCTAGCTAGAGCTTCATGCTATGGTCTGCGTATGTCCCCTAAAATCTCTAACCAAGCAATGTTATGACTCAGGGATAGGGCTTAAATTAGAAAGGCAGATCCCTATGGAGTGGGATTAATGTGGTATAGAAGAGGTTCCAGATGGATCACTTCTCCCTTCTACCATAGATGGACACAGAGAGAAATCCCAGGTTAAGAGTTCGGAAATTATTTCAAAGTCATGTTCCTGTGCTAATTTTAGACTGCCAGAACCCAGAACTGTAAACAGTATAATTCTGCTGTTTAGAACTTCTTTTGTTATTGTATTTTGCTAGGGGGAACTAAACATTTTAAAGGAGGAGATAAGCTCCAAGCAAACTCTTGTTTGCCCATCCAGTTTACAGCCTGATACTGGGCCTGAATCACAGAATTTAAGCAAAAACTGTGTATAGAATAAGAAACCTGACAATTGATGTTTTTTCTCAATTTCACTGAACTACAGTTAATGCTCATATTGAAAAATTACCACCTGAAAGCAGTAGAGACAGTTCTCTAGGTAACTTCTTTGACTTGCCATGGCTTTGAGACAGTTTTGAGATACCAGAGAAAGCTCTGGTTCATCACCTGCCTAACCCCCCAACACCCCCTCCCCCAGCCCTTTGAAGAAGCGATCCAGAACAGTGAAATCTAGCACTACAAAGAAGAAAACTGTATGCCATGGAGTATCACTTCTTTAATTTCAGAATAATCTTTATTCTGAGCAAAGCTGTGTGGAATTTTGTTTTAAATACTCCCCATGGTAATAAAACTATGGTAACAAAACACTATGGGACAATGTGAACTTATGTCTTATATGGAATTATTTTGACCATGATAGGATAACCTTTGTGTGAATATAGACTATATCAATAAAACAGGAAATAACAGGTGCTGGCCAGGTTGTAAAGAAAAAGATTCCCTGCTATACTGCTGGTGAGAATGCAAATGCTGGCACAGCCCCTTTGGAAGAATATATAGAGAGTCTTTAAACAAATAAAAATAGAATTATCTTATGATCCAGCAATACTACACTTAGGCATTTATCCAAAGGGCATGCAGACATAGGGGCATAGGCACCCCTATGTTATAGTTACATTATTCACAATAGCCAAACATTAGAAGCAGCCTAAATGACCATTGACAGATTTAAAGAAATTATGATATATATATATATATTCCAAGGGATAGTACTCTGTAATCAAAAAGTCAGTATTTTGGCCTTTGGGACAAAATGGATGGAAATGGAGATAATTATGCTTAGTGAATAAGTAAAGAGATGAAAGCCAACTACCATATAATTTCACTCATATGTAGAATCAAAAGAAATGGCACACATGAACTTGCAAAACAAAATAACACACACACACACACACACGCACATACACAATAGAAACATACAAATGTCTAATAGAAACATACAATGTCTAAGACATTGTAGGAACTGAGGTACTTATCTTTTAGAAGAATCAGGGTGGAGCACAGAAATTTGGTGGTATATGCTTTGTGGAACTATGGCCTATAATCTTACAAGTCAGTATTAATAAAAAATAGGAAAAAAAGAATAAAATATAATTGATAGCATAGCATGTGACCTGTGCATAAGGATTTACATTTAAAAAGCAGAAATGAAACTTGAAAATTTAGCACCCTTTGGACAAAAGGGGAATCAGCTGATAAAACTGAAAAAAAAACATATATATGTATCAGTAATAGGATTAGTAAATGGTATTTGAATGAAACATTTCACAATCTGCTTTTATTATCTGTACCTTATATATATATAGATGACAAACAAATCAGCTTTGATAATTAAGGCTATGATGACAAATGTGCATTCATGATATAGTCTGTTAAAAAAAATATGACCATAGGTAAAACCATAGGTAAAAACAGTTATTAGATAGCAAAAGATGGATCATATTTGGCTTCTATTCCCTAATGAGTTGTGCACACAGAAAACTCCTTGGGATATTTCATTCATAAGAATGAATAAATTTCATTTCATTAAGTGTGTGTGTGTGTGTGTGTGTGTGTGTGTGTAGAAAGGGTCTTATATATGTACAATTATACTTTCCCAGGGATGCCTATTCTACTTACATAGAATACCTCTGCTCACAAATGGGATTAATACACTGTATTTTATGTTTCATTTGAAATGATGCCTTACTTAATCTCTGGATGTTCAGTAGATATAAATCTGGGTAGAGAGGATGTGCTCATTACAGATTTGTTAAAATGATAGTGACCTTGAGAACACTACATTTATTTTGGGTTCCTTTAGCACTCACTATAAGCAAGTTCTATAAATATTATTTTTTTCAAAGACTGAAAAAAAAGAAGAAGACATCAAACCAACATAGAATAATGTGTTAGTTGATGCCCAGTTAAGGTTTTCTGTAGCTTGTTTACAAGTCCAAACCCAAATCTTTTCCAGGATTCCTTTATGTTTTTCTCTCATCTAGAGTTAATGTAGTTTGTTAAGAAGAAATTTTAAGACAGTTTGTTTTCTCAATGTAATCATAATGGAGTGTGTCATAAAGTTTTGTGTAAAGATATGCTTATATATTTAAAAATATATTGTGTTTACTTATTTTCTAGGTAAAGACAGGGAGAAATTGAGAAAGGAGGAAGAGATAGAGAGAGCACGAGTCAGAGAGAGAGACCTGTAGCCCTGCTTCACTGCTTGTGAGGCTTCCCTCTTTCAGGTGTGGACAAGGGGCTTGAACCTCTGTCCTTGTGCATGATAATATGTGCACTCAACCAGGTGCATCACCACTTGGTCTTTTCTGTGATATATATATTATTTAGATATAATATTTAGAATATATTAAATGTGGGGCCCAGGAAGTTGTACACTCTGTAGAGGTCATGTGTGCAAGGACCTGGGTTCAAGCCTCTGGTCCCCACCTGCAGGGGGAAAGCTTTGCCTGTGGTAAAGCATGGTTGCAGCTGTCTCTCTATCTCTGCCCAGAGTACTATACTCTACTATGGATCTTTCTCCCTCTCTATCTCCCTCTTGCTTGTCGATTTCTATCTCTATTCAATAAGGATGTTCATATATATTGTTAAAGCTGGTAAGTTTTAGGTGATGTTGAAAGATTTTTTTTTTTTTTTTGTGACTAACTCACATGTCACTAAAATAATAAGAGTAAGGTAAATGAACTGATTTTCAGTAAACACTCTCATTGAAGAAATAGATTATGTTGTGTATCTTCAGTTGTTCATCAGCTGAAAAGGCGAATGGTTGCCAGACAGAAGATCCCCTGGATCATTGTTACACTGTTGGTAAGATTAATGAATGAAACTTCCATGATCTGAATATTATGCCTTTTCTTTCCTTTGCATTCATTGGACAGAAATACTTGCTTAATTAGTTGGAGAGTTAAAGAGGAACACCAGACAATGTTTAGCTTTCCCCAGACCTCCAGAAAATAAACAGGGTTGAATGCTAGATAGACTTAGACTAACAGAAACCTGCCTCCCATCCTCTCTTCTTTTCTTCTGTTTTTTTCCTTCCCTCCTTTTCCTTTCTTTATCTCTTTACACCTCTGTTTTCTTCTTTTACATTACCTTAGAAAATACTTCCAAATAGTTTGCCTGATTTTTTTTTTCCAGAGAGGGAAAGGTAGGATAGAGTGTGAGGGAGAGGGAAGAAAGAGGGAGAAGGAGAATAGAGAGAGTGGGAGGGTGAGGATAGAAGGAGATGGAGAGGGACAATACATCAGTGAAGCTTCCTTCAGTGTGGTGGGGGCCGGGCTAGAGTCTGGGTTGTCCACATGGCAAAGTGGCACACTATCCAAATGAGCTATTTTATTAACCTTAGTTTGTCATATTTCTAAGTATGAAATTCATTATACTTGTCCTTTTGTTTTGTTTTGCTTTGTTTTGTGACCATAGAGCAACTATTCTCATTTGGAAGCAGGCATAGAAATCCCAGAGGAGCTGTAGCCAAGTGGTATAGAATATTTAAGTTCACTTATACACATGGCTCTCAGTCTTTATTTTAATACTGGCAAAAGCTTAAAATGAATTATGGAGAGGAATCACAAACTTGAAAGAAATCAGTTTGTCTTTTAAGTCTCGAATTATCTTTGTTTTCCTTTTGTTCATGTCAGTTTGTGCTAGTCGGAATCTGTGCTATAAAGCTGCTGGCAGCAAGTCCACAATTTCAGGAACAAGCGACCAAAATGCCAAGAAATGAAAGTCCTGGAAACTTAGTTTGGAGGAACATGTGCACATCTTAAAATAGCTTGTTGTTTAAGGGAACACTTGAAAATTAGAAGGGACTTGGGAAATCAATGCTCTAAGAAAAGTATGCAAACCAAACTATTGATTATTATATTTTTCTTTATTTTTTTCTTATTTGAGTGTATCAAATAAGACTTCCTGAATTAAAAGTGATCTTTTTCTTTTTTTATACCTTATTTATTTTAACTCGATAAAAAAAAGAGAGAAAAAGAAAGGGAGAGGGATGGAGGTAGGGAGGGATAAAGAGACAGACAGACAGACAAATAGACATGCATACACACTAAAACACTGTTCACTTCTGGATTATGGTGGTGCTGAGGATTGAACATAGGACCTCAGAGCCTCAGGTGTGAAAGTCATTTTGCATAGTCTTATTATCTCTCCAGGAAAACGCTAGAAGAAGAAGAATTATCTCTTCAGAAATCAAGTTGTTTTCTTTCTACCATTCATCACCATCAGTCTTTACATTTGACTGATGCCTTCCACTAGACTGTTGACCTCCATAGGAGTGGAGAATATGTCTGTTATTCTACCCCTTACTTCAGAAGATTGCTGTTCCATGGATAGCTCTTCGGTAGACTGATGGTACTGAAGCTAGCTAGCAATAACAATGACTGAACTCACATTGCAGAAGATTATTAATACAATGTGTCTTTCTAAATAAAAGAAAATTTTTATTATTACTTTCTTTTCTCTAAACAACTGGTAAGGATGCTGGCAATGACAACTTGTGATCTATTGAAGTGATACATGGCTGAATGAAAACAATATGCTTAGCAAATGGTTAATGGAAGTCTTACATATTAGGAATTGATCTAAGCACAGTTGATGCACGAGTAACTCATTTGATTGTCACAATAATTTTTCTTGTACTTGTTTATTTTGCTACCAACATAATTGCTGGAGCTTGGTGCCTGTGTAATGAATTCACTGCTCCTGACAGTCATTTTTTTTTTTTTTTTGCTTTTTAAAATCTTGTGATAGAGACTAAAAGAAATTGAGAGAGAGAAGAGCACAAGACCTTCCTACATGGTCCCAGGAATCACATATGGGCCTTAAACATGGCAATGTATGCACCCTACCCAGTGAGCTATATCTCCAGCCCTTACAGTTAACTTTTAAATGAGAGAAAGGTGTTACTTTCTTTTGGGCACAGAGTGTTGCTGAGGACTTATTCTGATGCAGTCTCCGCCCCCAGGTTTTCCTATGCCTCGCTAAATCCTAGAGTGCCCCCTTTCAACCAATCCTGGCCCTACACGTCACCCCTGGTTGTCGCCCAATAAAAAGCCCCCTCACCCCTCCCCTCGCTCTCTCTGGGCTCTCGGCTCTCCCTCTCTGAGGTCTCGCTCCCTGCTCTCCCCCCGTGGTCGGCCATTGCTGGCTGGCTCCACGTGGTCTGAACCAAACCTCCCCCCCCCATCCTATAATAAAGATCTGTGTACCCCTTTGCTCTGGACGTCCACTCTCTTCTCCGCAGTGCAGCCCAACACCAGACCACCTCAACAACATCTGGTGCCCATCGTGTTCCATACCCACACCACGCCCGGCCTGAGGTCTCCGAAACCGCCCAGACACAGGTAAGTGGCATCCGCCCACTTCTGTGGCCCCGCGTTTCCCTCCACTATGGGAAATTTCTCGTTTTATGAGGAGGTGTCCCAGTCATTATTTCTTGACCTGGGACAGATTCCCGCTGTCATAAAAGGTTTAATTTTCGCTACCCCTTGGATTTTTTTAACTGTGGTCACCACTTTCAAGATATGTAAAACGTGGTATGCCATAAGGATAAGTGACCTTTAGGCTGAGGTACGAGAGTTAAATCACATGTGCTTAAGACTTAGACATCCTAAGCGATCAGCGGCTAAACCCAAGAATTCCGTTCCCACAGACACGCACACGTGTTCGGAAGCTCCTCCTCTGACCCCACCCCCTTCCGCCTTTCAGGTTTCAGCTCAGCCTGCGTTCCTGAACCCTGCCCCTTCGGTCCCGGTTTCAGCTTCCGTTTCAGCTCCGCCTGAGGCGCCTGCGTTCCTGAACCCCGCCCCTTCCGTCCCGGTTTCAGCTCCGCCTGCGTTCCTGAACCCTGCCCCTTCCGTCCCGGTTTCAGCTTCCGTTTCAGCTCCGCCTGAGGCGCCTGCGTTCCTGAACCCCGCCCCTTCCATCCCGGTTTCAGCTCCGCCTGCGTTCCTGAACCCTGCCCCTTCCGTCCCGGTTTCAGCTTCGCCCACGGCCCCTGCCTCCGCGGTTTCAACTCTGCCTGCAGCTTCTGCGTTCCTGAACCCCGCCCCTGCCCCTGCTGTCCCAGTTTCAGCTCCGCCTGCAGCTTCCATTTTCCTGACCCCGCCCCCGGCCCCTGCTGCCACGGTTTCAGCTCCGCCTGAGGCTTCCTCGTCCCTGACCCCGCCCCCTGCTGATACATCACCATTAAGAGATCTAGTGGCTGAGATACGAGAGCTAAAGGATATTTTTTCAGCATTTAAGGATTTTAAACCATGTGCAGTCCACCCCGGGAGCTCCGTCCCCGTAGATATGCGTTTAGTCTCCCCTGCAGCCACTACAGCAGTTTCTACTGAACTTTCCACTTCTGCAGCTCCCTCTCCCGCGCCACCGGACCAAATCCACACATTCCCGGTAAACTTGGCCCCTTCTAAACAAAACCCTCAGCCGTGGCAGCCATATTCCTCTAAAGAACTTGGAACGCTCAGGCAAGCAGTCAGGGAGGACGGTATGCACTCTCCATGGACCAAGTCCGTTTTGAGAAGCTTTTACCAACATTTAAATACACCACAAGACTGGAAAGAACTGGCTCGTGCTGCACTCCCAGACCCTCTCTATCTTCAGTGGCAGGCATGTTTCCGCGATGAGTGCTCTAGGAAATCGCAGGAAAATAGTAACAAACAGATAGAATGGAATTCTGATGCTTTGTTTGGAGCAGGAGCTTATGAATCTGGAGCTCAGCAGGCAGAAGCCAGGTTTCCAACTGGTTATTTTGAACAGGTACGCATCTGTGCAACACAAGCATGGGAAAGGGTGACCACACCTGATGTAGATCCATCAGCTCCCATTAACTCTTTTCACCAAGGCTCTGATGAGTCATTGGCGAGCTTCATCTCAAGGGTGAAGAGAAGCTTAGAGAGAAAGGTTTATAATCCTGACGTCCGCACACTACTCCTGCGCTCTATTGTCTGGGAAGGCATGACACCACAATTCCGTCAGGTATGCCTTAATCTTAAACACCTACACCCAGATAATTGGATTCTAGCGACACAGGAACTTACATCAGGCAATTATGGGACACCCGCTATGACGCAGGTCTATGCAGTTGCCCCACGTAAGCAAAACGGGGCCTGCTTTCAGTGCGGTCGCCAAGGACATTGGCGTAACCAATGTCCTGATAAGTTGCGACCACGCCTCCAGTCAGGGAAACCACGCCTCCAGCCAGAGCAACCCTGCTTTCAGTCAGGGAGCCAGAGACCACATACTGTTTGTCCAAAATGTCGTAAGGGGTTTCATTGGAAGAGAGATTGTTGGTCCCAATTTCATAAAGATGGTTCGCCCCTGAATGGTACAAATTTGGGGCCTGAGATTTTGTGGACCACTCCTGTTTTAGAACAAGGTCACCCTTCTATGACAGTAAAGATTGGCAATATTCCTTTTAAATTTTTGATTGACACGGGGGCAGCAAAGACGATTTTAAGGCAAGAAGAGGTTCCCCAAGATTGGGAACTCATCCCTGGACCCAGTTTACATGGAATAGGAGGGATGACAAGAGCATTTTGCACACGAGACTCGCTTATGTGGGAAGACCCAGAAGGTTCTACTGGACACTTCCGCCCTTTGGTAGCTAATATTAGCACCAACTTACTGGGCAGGGATCTTCTGGAATGTCTTAATGTTAGGATATCCACAGACGCCTCTGCAGAGCGTAAAACTCATTCCCGCGATACCAGGTCTATTCAGCACCCCCAATACTAAATGCCACTGTTCGTAGCCAAACACCCCGCTTAAGCTGGCTTTCTAATGAGCCTGTCTGGGTGGAACAGTGGCCTTTACCTAGGGATAAGCTAAAAATTTTAAAAGAGCTCGTCCGAGAGCAGTTGTCCTTGGGACACATTCGTCATTCTCGAAGCCCATGGAATACTCCTGTCTTTGTGATTAAAAAGCGCTCGGGAAAATGGCGCCTCCTTCAAGATCTCCGTGCAGTAAATAAAACCATGCAGGTCTGGGGCTCCCCCCAAAGGGGTTTGCCTCTTGCTTCTGCAATTCCCACGGGAATTCCAATCATAGCTATTGATATACAAGATTGTTTTTTCTCTATCCCCTTGCATCCGCGAGATTGTAAACGTTTTGCCTTCTCTGTTCCGTCTATTAATAATGCCAGCCCCGCTGACAGATTTGAATGGGTGGTGCTGCCCCAGGGTATGGCCAATAGTCCTACAATTTGTCAGGAGGCTGTTAAATCTGCCCTTGTCCCATATATTCATAAGGGCCTTAATATTTTTCATTATACAGATGATATTTTAATATGGGGAAAATCAGATACAGATCTCTATGCCTTACGTGATTTTCTCATTCCTGCATTAAAGAAAAGCGACGCTCAGACAGGCGTAGCCCCGGGAGGAACCCGGGACCGCAAGTGCGTTCGAAGTGTCGATGATCAATGTGTCCTGCAATTCACATTAATTCTTGCAGCTAGCTGCATTCTTCATCGACGCACGAGCCGAGTGATTGGCCTTATATAAAAATGCTGGACGCAGCCAAAGTTTCTGGAGACGTCCAGAAACATTCCAAAAAATTTTTTTTCTTTCTCCCTCTTTTGAATTTTATATATAGTATTGGTATATATGTACGTGTTTAGTCTTAAACTGTGTGACTAATGACAGATTTAAAATTGTTTTTAAATAATGTGTTTTTATAACAAAAGTTCTTTTTCCTCCAGTTTGTTATAACTAAATGTTTATGGGTATGTCTCAAGTTTGGTAACACTAACTTAACGGTCAGAAGTGTAACCCTACAGCTACACTTTTACCAGACAAGGTAAATATTAATAGTTAAGGTAACTTACTATTTAGGTAAAAGTCTAAATGTTCAACGTGACTATTCATTCCCAAAACTAAACTATATAAATTTTATATACAGGACACCTTTGAAGGGTCCCCAAAGGTGCCCTGTAAACTATCTTGTGGAAATTAATCCACAACAGATCTGGCATCAATCTGGCACTGTAAACGTTAAAATCATTGTCACGAATATGCGTTAACTCTCTAAGCAATTTGAGTCTGTTTAAAATACATATTTTAGCTAAAATTGGTCTCAAGATCCTGCGGTAGAGGCTGCTACAGGAGGTCACATTAGATGACCTTTTAATAAATCATAAAGAGATTCTAAACCAATTATAATCATCGAGGTATCAACTATAACAAACCTATAACTTGTTACCAGTTCAAATTAACCACGAGAAGCAGATTGTTTGTGTTTCTTTCACAGGAATCCCAGAAAAACCATCTGAACCCCTGCACACCCTGACGTCACTCACTAGATGGCACGACTACCGTGGCACACCCCCCGAAACCCTAGATGTCACTCAACGTGATCTGAAGAACCTGATACACGAATTCCAAGGACAGAACTTTCTTCATGCCTGGTTACCGTTCCTGCTTCTGACCTGCTTGTTACGTGTTGGCAGTTCCAGCTAGCTATCTACAAAAGAGCAACATTCCAGCGGCTGACCTCCCTCATGCAGCGTTGCATCCCCTGCCAATTCCTCCCCTAGCCATCTACTTCGGACTGAGACTTGTATCGGACTTTCTGACATACCCTATATACATTTTACACAATTTTGAAGCAGCTTATTTCCCTTCACGCTGCTGGTTTTTCATAGACTAATCCTGAGTAATTCATAGACTTTACAGACTGTTGCCTTGAGGACTATACAATGCCAAATAGCCCCTCTGTTTGGTGGGTCATGCCTCCTGCCGCCCCCTCATTATGTACCCTTGCCCTTTTCCCCACTCAAGCAGGGAATGTTCCTTTACACACCAATCCTTCCCTTCACACCCCACTGACTTTTACTTCTCCCCTTCGTGTCCCTTCCTATTTTGTTATGTCATTTAGGCTTATGTCCAAAAGGTTTCTGCCCCATGATAGTCTTTTATAGACTTTGTACATCTTATGCAATTACTAGATAGAAAGATAGAAAAGATGTAGAGATACTGTGAAGAGATGGTTGAGCAGGCTGCGCTTAAACCTATGAGATGAGTCTCTCCAGGTAAGTCTCTCTCTCTGAAGAGGGGTTGAGCACAGGAGGACATTTAAATCTCACAAGGTTGGCAGCCATTTAAGCCTTCCCTCCTCCACAGAAAGTCCTACATCTTCCCACCTGAGCATGGCATTCCTCCAAAACATTTAAGCATGCTCCATTTTTCTTTACTGTGTCCATTTAGATATAAAGGGATAGGAGGAGATGTTGCTGAGGACTTATTCTGATGCAGTCTCCACCCCCAGGTTTTCCTATGCCTCGCTAAATCCTAGAGTGCCCCCTTTCAACCAATCCTGGCCCTACACGTCACCCCTGGTTGTCGCCCAATAAAAAGCCCCCTCACCCCTCCCCTCGCTCTCTCTGGGCTCTCGGCTCTCCCTCTCTGTGGTCTCGCTCCCTGCTCTCCCCCCGTGGTCGGCCATTGCTGGCTGGCTCCACGTGGTCTGAACCAAACCTCCCCCCCCATCCTATAATAAAGATCTGTGTACCCCTTTGCTCTGGACGTCCGCTCTCTTCTCCGCGGTGCAGCCCGACACCAGACCACCTCAACAACAACAGAGGTTACGCATAAGAAGGAAAAGCCTGAGGACACTTCCAGAAGCAAGGCTACAGAGTAGCAGCAGCAGAGTTTCTCTCCTCTCCCTAGTCAAGTAGGAATATCAAAGATCACCTAAGACTGTAACAAGATGAGACTAGGACTCCTTTGGGAATGCACCAAGTTACCAGTGACTCAGTGACTGCAAACACACGTGGTTCATGGACAGATAGGAGCCTAAGGAGAGATTCCTGGGACTAAAGCCTATATCTACTCCCAAGCAGATGGGACAATCTGACAGTGTGCCAGTTGAGGCACCACCTCCAGGCTGTTTTACCAACAAAAAGACTGTTGAAGTGAAGAAAGAACTCTCCTAAGGCTCATAAAAGCAACTGTGAGTCTCCATTGCTACTGCCCCTCAAAAGCTGGAGCAGCAGTGGGGGGAGGCCTTGTGCTGACATGGGGGGGGGGCAGAGAACTGACCAGAAACTCAGGAGAGAATCTAAATCTCAGTGGTCTAGAGGGGAGCTGTATAGTGGGAGCCTTTCCCCACTGTTCTCCTGATGAGAACACAGTGAATAATTGCCTCAGAACCTAAAGACTACAAATGAGTCTTGTTCAGGAACTTATAAGGCTAAGTAGTGATGCCCTGCTTGGTTCTAGGTGCTGGTGGAGCAGGTGATTTGAGCCCTGGGCTTTGAATATTTTTGGTGTGGGAAACTCTTCATAACCATTGCACTATCTCCCCCCCCCCCACACTTTATCTGTTGTTCAAGAGGGAGTAAATAAGCTAAAAACAACCTATTTATAGTTTAAAAGCCCTCAAGCTATCATAGCCTACAGAGAAAAAAATGAGATTTTAACATTCACCATGCTTCAAATCAGGGATTTAGATAACACTGAACCCACTGTTAATTTCCACAATTGTGAATTTTTTAAGTTGTGCTCAATGAGAAAGGCTTTCAACCAAGAGTACTGTATCCTGCTAGACTGTCATTCAGACTAGGTGGAGGTATAATAGCCTTTTCAGATAAGCAACTGTTGAAGGAATCAACTATCACCAAGCCTGTCCTGTAAGAAGTTCTGAAAGGTTTCCTATAGACAATCAGATCACACACACACAAAAATAGCCATATGTCAGAACACTCTAAAATTCTACAATAATGTCATTAAAGTGTATCCATTTTCAGTTTTAACTGTGCCATAAATTCATACATGTATTTTCGTGTTCTTTCATCACATCACCTGACCAGACTCTGGCCCTGAAATTCCAGCCATTATACATGTTCCTATATTTAGTATTCTGTTTTCTCTTTTTGCTCTGGTGTTACATAATATTTCACCTTTATGATCCCACACTCTGCAGAAGATTAAATGTATCTCCTGTTACTCAATTCAGTTAATGTTCTCTGCCCATCTCTGGTATCACATAACAGCCTGAGGAGATACATGACACATGGGTAGGAATCATGGCTTTGAAATCAAACTCTAATTTCCCAAACTGCTTGAACATGTATAGAAATTAAAAATCAGCAACAAACTTCACACAGCTTTATCTGAGTTTTGAAAAATGGGAGATTCTTTCCATTGTGCTTATTTAAGTACAACAAAATAGGCATAGCCCAGATCAGCTAGTCATGATGACAGGGAGCTGGGAGTCTTTAAGCTAGTTACCAGTGCTTGGCTACACATCTTCAGGTCTGGGGGAAGCAGCATGATGGACCCTGGGCAGAAGGAGAGCAGGCAAGGGTAGCAGGAACAGATTTCCAGCAGTCTCTTTTATTATTTTTCTTCCCTGTAGGCTATGGGAACCAGAAGGCTTTTAAACTATAAGTAGGCTTCTTAGCTTAATCACTGACTACTGACCAAGAGATAAATCAGGGTGGGGGAGAGATAATCCAGTGGTTATGCAAAGAGACTCTCACACCCCTAGGACCCAAAGCTCCAGGTTCAGTTCAGTTTTTCTGCCTAGCCAGGCAGCACTGCCGGGCCCTCTGATTTTCTAAACAAGTTCCATTTATAGTCTGTAGGTTCTGAGACAACTATTCACTGTGTTCTCATCAGGAGAACAACATGGAGAGGCTCCCACCACACAGCCCCACAAGTAGGACACCAAGGTGTAGATCCTTTCCTGGGTTTCCTGGTTAGTTCTCTGTCTCCTGGTGTCAGCATAGTGCCTCCCTCCTGATGCTCCAGCCTCTGAGGGCAGTAGCAATGGAGTTGCATTTGGTGAGTCTTAGGGGAGTCCTCTCCTCCCTTCAGCTGTCTTTTTGTTGGTAAAACAGACTGGAGGTAGTGCCTCAACTGGTAAACTGCCAGACTGTTACCAGCCACTTAATCTTTCCTTAGGCTCCTCTCTGTCCACGAGCCACACATATTTGTACTCACTGGTGATTTGGTGGGTTCCTGAAGTTGTTCTAGTCCTGCCTTATTGTGGTCCCAGATGATCTCCTTTGGTATTCCTAGTTGACCTGATAGAGGAGAGGAGAGAAACACAGCTGCTGCTGCTCCGTAGCCCCGCCTCTTGACTGTAAGGTAGTTTTTAAGATTAGAATCTTATTGTGTTATTAAATTAATGGTGTTTGCTTAATAGAGAAGAAAATGAGGGAAGGAAGACAACTAGTTGTAAAGTTTTCACCTATTGAGGAGATAAAATAAATTAGGTATGAATCTTGATGGATTATAGGCTGATTGTACAGAAAATGTGATTTGAGAACTTCTTTAAAGATTCTCATATAAGAATATATTTATATAGACATATGCTTATGTATATATGCACATATACACATATATATTATCTTAGAAAATCTGAATAAATTAATTAACTAGGCAACATTAAATATCCTTTTTATTTTAAGATCTCTCTCTGTATGTGTGTGTTTATACTTTTTAGACATGGTTATAAGTATAAGTAAGGACATTATTCCTGAAGGTGTGAGAAATATATCAAAACATTGGATCCAGGGGCTAGGTATTGGCATGCCTAGTGAAGCACATTATGTTACCAGTGCACGAGAACCCCGGTTCATGTCCCCATTCCCAACCTGTGTGTGTGTGTGTGTGTGTGTGTGTGTGTGTGTGTGTGTTTGGGGTGGTTCACAAGAAGTGCAGTAATGCTGCAGGTGTCTCTAGCCTTCTCTTCTCCCTCTGTTGTCCCTAGTTGCTGTCTGTCCTTTCATAATTATTTTTATATAATTGGAATGATATTTTTGTCATGTAGGCATAGAACTCCTGCTATAAACCCAATGGTAAAAAAAATAAAGCAAAATAAAAAAATATGGCTCATTACTAGTACCCTGCACTAAATAACTAAATATTAATTAAATCAACTAACATGAGAATGCTAGTGAAAAGAAAATTGAGCTAATTTCTCCAATGAATGAGTAGGATTCTCTAGTACTTAACTAATTGACTAGTAAGAATAAGAAGTGAATAACTGAGATGTTCATAGTGTAATAAAATCTGATTCAAGTGAATTAAATTACTCTGAGGAGGAAGGGAGAGATGCTATTTTGGAAAAGTTACTGTGTCTCCAGCAAGAAAAATATATACTTTGCTGTACATAAATATAGGAATAAAGACAGCTATCACTTGAACAGGCTAAAGATTAAATACAAACTTCAACATCAGTCAGATATTAAAGTCAAAGAGTAAAGGAACTATTCAGAAGTTGAAACTGCAATGAATTTTGTTTCCAGGGTTGAATCCCAAAAGGAACAATTGAAAAGATTTGGAAATTTAGACAAAGTGATCATTTGATTAAAACATTTTGTTGAAGAACCACTGATTTCTTGATAGACCCTTTGATGATGATGATGATGATGATGATGATTTTGCCTTCAGGGTTATTGCTGGGGCTCAGTGCCTGCACTACAAACCCACTATTTCTGGAGGCTATTTTTCCCCTTTTGTTGCCCTTGTTGTTTATCATTGGTTTTGTTATTATTGTTGTTGGATAGGAATGAGAGAAATCAAGAAAGGAAGGGAAAACAAAAAGAGGTAGGGAAAGATAGATACCTGAAATCCTGCTTCGCTGCTTGTAAAGCAACCCCCCTGTATGTGGGGAACCAGGGGCTTGAACTGGCCTCCATACTCCAGTCCTTGTGCTTTGCCATGTGTGCTTAACCTGCTGCAATAACTCCCGGCCCCCAGGTCCCTGAATTACAATGTCTGTTGTTTTTCTGATGAACTATTTTTCATAATTACTAACAGACATGTCAGAAATTCTTTGGTATCTCTGTAGTTTTGCCTTCAGTCCCCAGGGGTGGTATTTTGGCCCTATTGTGGTAAACGGAGATAGAGATCAATAGGCCTTCGGGCTAACAAGAAGCCTGCCTTGTGTGATGTCCCTTGGGATAAGGTCAGGATCTGCAGAGTAAACATAGAATCAATTGTGTATACCCTTACAATTTTTGTGTTTATGTATATCCATAAGATGTGAATACTTGATATAGCTATATGCACACATACCCAACTAATAGGACAGTGAGTATGAAGTAGTGTTGTTAAAATTTTGAAAGCTCTAGCCGGGCTAGCTGGCTTCACGGGCAGGTAACAGAGACGCGGAGACAACGGCTGGGCAGGGAAGCTGTATTTCTTTATTCAGGAACAACGATTCATAAACTAAACCAAACTAATCACCAAACAGAACTCTGCTGTCTCTTTGCGGCGGTGCAAGCACTCTCTCTTACTCTCGAACTCAGGAACTCAGGAACTCTGCAACTCTGGCACTCTCGAACTCAGGAACCCTCTCTCGGGGTTCCTTGGGGTGGGGCCAAGCGGGCCCACGAAATTGACTGAACTGATCCAATTCTCTTGGCGGGAGAACAAACCAATGTAAAGCATACGACAAAGTAGGATTAGGCAGATGTGTGCAAAAGTTTAGGCAGGCAGATGCAAGAAAAGATTTAGGGGACAAACACGATGGGAACATTTTGACAGAACCTCATGGTGACCAATGAGAGACATTTGGCAGAACCATACTGTGTGATGTATGCTATGAGTCCCCCCACTCCATAAAACCTATTTTCTCTTACTGCCAATGGTGTCATGAAGTTTTCTCAACCCCAAGATGCAAATGGAACTCCCGAAAGAAATTGAAAGGGGAAGGAGATAGATGAGAGAGAGAGACAGAAAGACAGACATACAGAGACCTATAACACTGCTTCACCACTTATGAAGTTTCCTTTCTACAGGTCAGGACCAGATACATAAACCTAGGTACTTGCGTACTGTCTTTGCACATGCTACTGGATTTGTCAATGTCTGGGCCTTCTTTTCCTTTCTTAAAACAAATGTATTGCCATTGTTTTCAGAAATCTCACATTTCCTGTTTTCTCCCATTTTTCTAGCCACTCTTTCTCCTGAATTGTCAGCACCTTTTTTTTTTTCTTTCCATTTCTTTCTTTCCAACAATGTATATTAATAGGTCTCCTAAGCCAGTTAGGCTTCTCATTTCACATAAATGGTCTTAATTGTCATACCAAATTTGATTCATGAAATGGCCAATTACCTGCGTAGCTACTCAGTCTAATCCCATGAATATCTTTTAGACACTAATTCAGAATCTGAAAGATTGAACTCCCTGTTTGACCCATGTCATCAAGATGTATCTAATTCAGTAATGCTCCTAACTAATCAATTCAGGAACCCGATTACTGTTCATTGATTCACTTTCCATCTCATACACTCTTCATATATATCAAATGATCACTAAGTCCAATGGTCTTATACTGAATATCTCAGATCTATAATGATTTTGTTATTTTTATTACCAACTTGATAGCTTCTTAAATAGTTCCATTCCTGCTGCATACCTGCATCACTGGGACAGATCTCTAAATAAATTGAGATCTATTTATTTAGACCCTGTCACCTTTCTTGTCCCCTTATTGACCATTCTTCTCCTCAAGAGAAAGAATGATTTCACAAAATAATAACATACTCATTTAACCTAAACAAGTAACACAAAGTATTTATGCACTCACGTGTAGGATATAATCTCAATCTAGCACATGTTATAAATTGATTAACTGATTAGTCACATTTATATAACTCTCCAGAGATATGCCTCTTTATCGCTGTTTGAGTCCCCCCTCCTTTGTCAACTTAGTGTCAAATGCACTGACAAATGGTGTTCTTTATTCTCAAAGCTCTGTTTGAGAAAAAAAAAGTTTAAGACAATTCTATAACTGAATTGATGTTTTTCTATGTTTTAATTCACAAAAGTCTGGAGATACCAAGTTATAGTCTTAAGCCCTATGCAAGGAAAATTGTTTACTCAACTGTTTTCTTACAGCAGAAAGTAGCACTTCCTTAGTTGGAGGATGGTATACAGTGCCTGGGGATGAATGGTAGCTCACCATTTAAAGTGCATGCTATCTATCCTGCATGAAAACATAGGTGTAGTCCCCTGACTCTCATCTGCAAGGGGAGAGCCTCACGAGCAGTGCTGCAATTTTATCTCTCTTTCTCCTCTTTTTATTTCTCTTTCTCTCTCTCACTCTCTCTGTCTCACATGCCAGGAGCAATAGAGTTATATGACTTACAATCCTGGTAGAAAAACAAAACAAAACAGTTATATGTTAATAGTTCTGCATGTTTCAATCCAATTTTCCTAACACCATTTATTGAAGAGACATCCCTTAGCTCCATTTAATCCTTTGACTCCATTTGTCAAAAAACTAGGTGTCCATAAGTGTAGATGATTATATCTAGTCCCTCATTTCTATTCTATTTGTCAGTGTTTCTACTTTTTGTTCCAATACCCAGCAGTTTGATTAAAAGAGAGAGGCAGACTGGGAGTATGGATCGACCATGTCTAGCGGGGAAGCAATTACAGAAGCCAGACCTCCCACCTTCTGCAACCCACAACGACCCTGGGTCCATGCTCCCAGAGGGATAGAGAATGGGAAAGCGATTGGGGAGGGGATGGGATATGGAGAATGGGTGGTGGGAATTGTGTGGAGTTGTACCCCCCATCCTATGATTTTGTTAATGTCTCCTTTCTTAAATAAATTTAAAAAAATGTCCCTATAATAGAGTTTGAGATCTGGAAGTGTGATGTCTCCAGTTACGACCTTCACTTCTCAAGATTGTTTTGGTGAATCTAGGTATTATCTTATTCCAGATAAACTTTTATGCTTTTTTCTATTCTTTAAAAAAAATGGTTGGAATCTTGATGGAGATGAAATTCAATCCATATATGGCTCTGGGTAGAATGATCATTATGATAATGTTAATTATTTTAATTTTTCTATTTTATTTTATTTTTTTTAATTTTTATTTATTCCCCTTTGTTGCCTTGTTTTTTATTGTTGTAGTTATTATTATTATTGTTGTCATCATTGTTGGCTAGAACAGAGAGAAATGGAGAGAGGAGGGGAAGACAGACACCTGCAGACCTGCTTCACCACTTGTGAAGAGAGTCCCCTGCAGGTGGGGTGCCAGGGCTCGAACCAGGATCCTTACACTGGTTCTTGTGCTTTGTGCCACCTGCGCTTAACCTGCTGTGCTACAGCCCGACTCCCGATAATGTTAATTCTTCCAATCCATGAACATGGTGTATATTTTTATTTCTTTGTGCATTTTTTCTTTTTCTTTTTTATCGTTCTTTCTTTCTCTCTTTTTTTTTTTACCTTTTTAAAATTTATTATTAGATAGAGATAGGGAAAACTGAGAGGAGATGTGGATATAAAGAGGGAAAGAGATAGAAATACACCTACAGCACTGGTTTACTACTCATAAAGCTTCCCCCCTGAAAGTGGGGACCAGAGGCTTGAAACTGGGTCTCTGTGCACTAAAATGTGTGACTTAACTAGGTTCACCACCACCTGATTACTCTTTATGCCTTTTCCCGCTTTTTAAAGATATTTATTTTCCTTTTTGTTGCCCTTGTTATTTATTGTTGTTGTTGTAATTATTGTCTTTATTGCTGCTGTTGTTTTTGGATAGAACAGAGAGAAATGGAGAGAGGAGGGGAAGACAGAGAGGCACAGAGAAAGATAGACACCTGCAGACATACTTCACCACCTGTGAAGTGACTCCCCTGCTGGTGAAGAGCCAGGGACTCAAACTGGTATCCTTACTCTGGTCCTTGCGCTTTGCGTCACCTGTGCTTAGCCTGCCCAACTCCCCCTTTTCCTATTTCCTTGAAAACTGACTTGTGGTTTTTAGCATATAAGACTTTCATTTCCTTTTTTAGTTTTATTCCTTAATCTTTGACTATTCTAGCTGCTATGATAAGTGGAACTGCTTTCTTGATTTCTTCTGATTTAGTGTTTGCATAGATAAATGTCACTAACTTTTGTATATTGCCTTATTTTTAATATTTTGTATATTGATTGCAAACTGCCATTTTACTATATTGGTTACTAGTTTCCAGGAGTTCTTTGTTGGATATTTTATATGTATTATCATATCATCTTCAAATAGTAACACTGTTACATATCAATGATATGGCTAAGACTTCCAAGACTATGTTAAATAGTTAAGGGTAATAGTGAAAATCCCTACCTTATACTTGATTGAAAAAAGAAAACTTTCATACTCTCACTATTAAGCACCACTACATCTCACTGTACACAAATGTCAACTTCTAATGGATCAAATATTTGGATATTATCCCAGAAACAATAAAATAGATAGAGGAAAACACTGGCATATCTCCTTTCAATGTAAACTTTCAAAATATCTTAGGTGACTTAGAATCAATTGTAGCAAAAACAGTGGCAAAAATACAGTGATAAGAGTACACCAAGCTGAAAGGCTTCTGCACAGCAAAAGGAGCCATGATCAAAGTAGAGAGACTCCCTACAGAGTATAAGAAGATCTCTACATATCAAAAAAGGGCTAATAAGAAACATCTATAAAGAACTCATAACAACAACAAGAACAAAAAACAACCTCACCCCCAAAATGGACAGAATATTCACTAAACAAAAGATTCAAAAGGCCAACAGACATATGAAAAAATGTTTCAAATCATTGATTGTCAGAGAAATGCCAATAAAGACAATAATGGGATATTACTTTACAACAATGAGAATGTCATACATCAGAAAATAATAACAACAACACATTCTGTAGAAGTTTGGGGGGCAAAAAAACCCCTACTGAACTGCTGGTGGATATGTAAATTGTTCTAAACCCTATGGAGAGCAGTCTGGAAAACTTTGAGAAGGCTAGAAATGGGTCTACACTGTGACCCTGCAAGTCCTCTCTTGGGAATATGACCAAATGAAGCAAAGACACTCATTCATAGAGATCTGTGGATGATTATGTTAATAGAAGCACATCTTCTAATAGCCCAATCTTGGAAACAATACATATGTCCAATGACAGATAAGTAGCTAAGAATGCTATGTTATATATACACAGTGGATTGATACTTAAGAATCAACAGTGATGAAGTCATCTTTTTTTGTTTCATCTTGGATGGATCTTGAAGGTGTTATGTAAGTCTAAAAGAGGACAAATGATAGATGATCTCACTTGTAAATGGAATTTAAGAAACAAAGCAAAAACGGGATGCAGAGGTTACATGGGCCCTAGGTCATATTGATGGGGTTTACAGTTAACAGTATTTATATGCTATTTCCATATTTGGGAACTGCCCTTTATCCTAATCCAGGTTTCTAGTTCTATTCCCAACTCTGACACTATCTTCCCAGACAATACTTTTAGCCCCTTTGCATGCTAGTGGTGGAGCTCAGGCAAAAATTAGTAAAGCTATGGGCCCCTTGGAATATATTTAAAATAGACTTTCTAGCTTCTTCCAACATTAAGACCCCAACTCTCATCTGCTATATCTTGCCTTTAGGTTGCTGATTATTAAACAATTTGTTCTGCATTTCAGCCACTAAGTTGCAGATGCTATCATGAGGCCAACCTGACTTCCTGCGCAGAGGACCTCACCAGTGTGTCCTGGAACTCCACCTTCTCAGAGCCCTAATCCACTAGGGAAATATATAAACAGGCTGGGAGTCTGAATCAACATGTCGATACCCATGTCCAGTGGATAAGCAATTCTATAAGCCAGACCTTCCACCTACTGCACCCCATAAAGATCTTTGGTTCATACTCCCAGAGGGATAAAGAATAGGGAAGCATCCAAAGGAACTCTGGTGGTGTGAATTTTATGGAATTGCATACCTCTTACCCCACAATCTTGATGATTATTATTTAATCACTAATAATAATTTATAAAAGGAAAAACACAAAGTATACTGCAGAAAAGCCAAAAAGTCTGGGGAGGGAGTGGCTGGGAGTTTGTGAAAAGGTTCATAAGGTATTGAAGTTAACATAACAGATGAGTAGCTGAGAAAGCTGTGGTATATATACACAATGGAATACTATGCAGCTATCAAGAACAATGAACCCACCTTCGCTGACCCATCTTGGACAGAGCTAGAAAGAATTATGTTAAGTGAGCTAAGTCAGAAAGATAAAGATGAGTATGGGATGATCCCACTCATCAACAGAAGTTGAGTAAGAAGATCTGAAAGGGAAACTAAAAGCAGGACCTGACCAAATTGTAAGTAGGGCACCAAAGTAAAAACCCTGTGGTGAGGAGTAGACATGCAGCTTCCTGGGACAGTGGGAGGTGGGAGTGGGTGGGAGAGATGGGTCACAGTCCTTTGGTGGTGGGAATGGTGTTTATGTACACTCCTAGTAAAATGTAGTCATATAAATCACTAGTTAATTAATACGACAGGGGAAAAATTAATTGTATGTCTCGAAGTTTTTCAAAACACAAACTGAATCTTTTCAATATATAGGCTGTGTAATTGATATGCAGACTCTTTCAAAAGCCTAGACCAAGTAGACCAGAAGCAACCAATAACACAGCTATATACAAGATACTGGGTACTGCACAGCAAACCCTAACAAAAGGACTTTTCAAAGTTAACCCAATTACCAAATAATGTGATGATAACATTAACTATCGATTGTCTTTTTGAACCCTAAGACAACAAGAACCTCACATCTCCACTATGGAGCCTCTACTTCCCCCAGTCCTGGAACCATTGGATAGGGCCCACTTTCCCGTATGCCTCTCCCAATCCATATCAAATAATATTGCATCTGCTGATCACAACCTAACGAACACAACGATTGCCACCTCAACATGCTTCACTTCAGACTGTGTCCAGAGACTTCACGTGTGGAATGACAACCCTTCAACTTCATTATTCGGGTGAGACCTTTCTTTTCATAGTATACTCTAATTTCATCTCAGGTGGTTCACTTTCTAACAAAGTCCCAAAACCTAGATATAGACCAGTTTCTGTGAGAGAGAGCATATGTTCACACGTATCCGTAAACTACTGCATATCCATATGTTTACGTATCCGTAAACTACTGCAAAATATATGCCTGAAAGCAGAAGTGCACTAGTTTGCAGTGAGTACCCCCCTAATACTTCCTCTCCTCTATTCCAAGCTTTGGGTCCATGATTGCTCAACAATTTGTTTGGCTTCGTATGTTAACTGTCTTTTCAGTCACCAGGTTCCAGATGTCATCAGGATGCCGGCCAGTCTTCCCTAGACTGAAGACCCCACCAATGTGTCCTGCAGCTCCGCTTCCCCAGAGACCCACCCTACTAGGGAAAGAGAGAGGCAGACTGGGAGTATGGACCGACCAGTCAACGCCCATGTTCAGCGGGGAAGCAATTACAGAAGCCAAGACCTTCTACCTTCTGCAACCCACAATGACCCTGGGTCCATGCTCCCAGAGGGATAGAGAATGGGAAAGCTATCAGGGGAGGGGGTGGGAAATGGAGACTGGTTGTTGGGAATTGTGTTGACTTGTACCCCTCCTACCTTATGGTTTTGTTAATTAATCCTTTCTTAAATAAAAAATAAAAAAACTGAAAAATAAAACATACGTCACCATCCATACTGTATACAATAAATTCCCAATCCAAAAAAAGAGAAAGCTAAATTAAATTAAAAAATAAAATTAGCATAATGCCTGCTACATAATGAGAAATCAATAAGTGTATGATATTTGAAGAAATCTATAGAATTTTATATAGCCATGAAGCAAAATGTAGCCTAAAACACTTGATTTCCCATAATCATTTATGTCCATAATGTTTAATAAAACAATAAAAGAACTAGAACCAGAAACTCCAGTAATGATATAATCACATCTTCATAATACCAATTATGTAGTTTATTTCAGTCTGCCTGAATAAGAGTCAAAATGGCTGTAATATTGCTCTGATTGTTTGAATGATCAAATTAGTTTTTTTTCCCCCATGGCTGTGCTGATTGTCTATGCAATGTTCAGTTATTAAATTAGAGAGAGAGAAAATAGCTTGAGCAGAACACTGTGATATTACAGAAACAACTCTAAATAATGAGGTTTTGTATTTTGGAAGACAGGGTAAAGAAAATCAGAACTTTACTTTAAAATAATTATTATATTTTCTTTAATAGATCATTACCATTTTTGAATGGGGTAGTAGATTAAAAGAATAAATAGTGCCTAACTTTAATTTTTAAGTAAGGATAGAACAGCAGAAATATTTCATTGTGTTCTTCACAACAGTATATTAACATTTTCCATACCTGGTATATTTATTATTCTAGATAAAAGTCCTTAACATAAATTGTAGTTGAATTGTATTTACCTACCTTTGTTATACCATACAAACTTCTTTTTAAAAGAATGCTGCAATATCTCATGATAAAATGTTTTTTAAGGTGATTTTTCTAAGTCAGTTGGGAATATACACATATGATATCCCTAGCTGGGACAGTGTCAAGTGTGCCCCCCCTCACCCCATACCAAGTGTCAAGGAGTATTCATTTTAAAAGCTTATGCGTTTCATAACATTGTTCAGACAAAAAAAAAACAACAACAAACAAACAAGTGGTTATATATTACATAGACAAAGATCAGAAGACATTTCTAAGGGAGAAAACACCTGGGTAAGTAAGGGTGCTTAAAATTGTCATTATCCAAGGAGTCGGGCGGTAGCGCAGCGGGTTAAGCGCAGGTGGCGCAAAGCGCAAGGTCCGGTGTGAGTATCCTGGTTTGAGCCCCCCAGCTCCCCACCTGCAGGGGAGTCGCTTCACAAGCGGTGAAGCAGGTCTGCAGGTGTCTGTCTTTCTCTCCCCCTCTCTGTCTTCCCCTCCTCTCTCCATTTCTCTATGTCCTATCCAAAAACAATGACATCAATAATAACTATAACAATAAAAAACAAGAGCAACTAAGGGGAATAAATAAACAAATAATTGTCATTATCCAAATGCCATTATTATGTCAGATACATTACTTTGATGCCATAAGATAGTGAGTTTATTCCAGTTATCTCATGCACAATCTCCAGACCCTTAGTGCAGCACCCAGACATTCAGACTTATGGGTGATAGCTGTGGCAATGCAACCCTCTACTGCCTGTGAGCAAGAATCTCCAAAATCTCCTAACTTCACCTTAGAGCGGGATTTTGTGTTAACAGAAGTAATCAGAGGCTGAAATACAGGCCTCATGGTTTATTATTAGTCAAAAGAATGCACCTTGTAGACAAATAACACATTTTGCAAACATAGATGCAAAGGTTTTAGTAGGTTTTTCAATAACAAATATCAGGAGGTCTTGGAGGGGTAAATTAAATTATAGGGGAAGAAAATCAGAAGTAGTAATAGGTGTAAGACTGAACTAGAAAGGAAGTGAATGCAGGACCCTTGGAACAAAATGGGGAGGGGCTGGGTGGTGGCACACCTGGTTGAGGGTACATGTTATAATGCACAAGGACCTGGGTTTGAGCCCCTGGTCCCCACCTGCAGGGGGAAAGCTTGTGAGTGGTGAAGTAAGGCTGCAGGTCTCTCTCTGTCTTTCTCCCTCCCTATCTCCCCCTTCCCTCTCAATTTCTGGCTGTCTCTATCCAATTAATAAAGTTTAAAAATAAAAAAGGGGAGAGTCGGGTGGTAGCACAGTGGGTTAAGCGCACGTGGCGTGAAACGCAAGGACCGATATAAGGATCCGGGTTTGAGCCCTGGCTCCCCACCTGCAGGGGAGTCGCTTCACAGGCCAGGCAGTAAAGCTGATCTCTCCATTTATCTCATTCCTCTCCATTTATCTCATTCTCTCTCCATTTATCTCATTCCTATCCAACAACAAAGACAGACAACAATAATAACTACAACAATAAAATAACAAGGGCAACAAAGGGATAATAAACAAATAATTAAAAAAAACAAAAAATGTAAAAATGGGGAAAATACATACTTATATATAGACATAGATAGTTATAGAGTCAGCTCTTGTCTGTGACCTTGGGAGAACTACAGTAATTTCCAGTGGAAGGGATGAGGACACAGAGCATTGGAACCATAATAGAAACACAGACCAATGAAATAAAATCAAAGGCCCAAATATAAGCTCCCATAATTAATTGCCCATAATTAATATGGGCAATTAATTTTTGACAACAGAGCCCAAAGCAAACAGTCATTTTTTTTTTTAATTCTGCTACTCCATGATTTGGGGAACTCAGTAGAAAAATAACACAATTAAATAAGGAAATGTCTAAAACAACCAATGTAGTACTATAGCACAATCTAGCTAGAGATTAAAAAGCATATTAAGCAAATAAAAATAACACAAAACATATGAACAATTAAAAAGTGTATTTTAACTTGTACACAGTCTGTTTAAAAGGCAGAGTAAATAAAGGGAGTCAGGCGGTAGTGCAGCAGGTTAAGCACACATGGCGCAAAGTGCAAGGACAAGTGTAAGGATCTCAGTTAGAGCCCTGGCTCCCCACCTGCAGGGGAGTTGCTTCACAGGCAGTGAAGCAGGTCTGCAGGTGTCTATCTTCCTCTTCCCCTCTCTGTCTTCCCCTCCTTTCTCCATTTGTCTCTGTCCTAGCCAATAACAATGACATCAGTAGCTACAACAATGAAAAAAGAAAAAAAGGCAGAGTAAATAACTAGGTATATCAACTCAAAGTTGACAGAGAAAACAGAATCAGAATTTCTACAACTTTGCCTTTAAGAAAAAAATATAAAATTGCTAGATTTCTCAGACTTGGCCAAATTTTACTCCAGAAGACCCTTTATTTTAAGAGGTCTGCATGATTAATTTTCTAATAACTAAAATTGGTAAGCAAATAGAGTATTGTAAATAGATGTGCTTCACAATTAATCATTTGAAAATGCAGGTGAGATTGAAAAATCTAGTGAAATAAACAAGATCAGTGTATGTCTGGAAGTTGCCAACTGAGCCCTGTCTCACCCCTGAGCCAATTCTGAGGACAGTTGTCAGGACATTACAAATGCAAAGAATTGGAGCTGGTAGTGGAGCATGCAACTGAGCACACACCTTCCAATGCACAAGCACCTGGGCTCAAGCCTCTGGTCGCCACCTGCTGGTAGGTGGGGGTGTGTGATGCAGGGATGTAGTTCTCTCTCTTCCCTTCCCTCTCTCTCTCTCTCTCTCTCTCTCTCCTCATCTTCCTCCTCCTCCTCCTCCCATTCTTCTTCTTCTTCTTCTTCTTCTTCTTCTTCTTCTTCTTCTTCTTCTTCTTCTTCTTCTTCTTCTTCTTCTTCTTCTTCTTCTTCTCTCACTCTCTCTCTCTCTCTTTCACTGTCTCCAATTCCCTTCTTAATGTCTCTTTGTCTCATCAAATAAAATGGAAAACACTGGCCAGTAGGCATGGTAGATCATGCACCAACAAGCCTCAGTGATGGCCTTGCTAAAAAACAAAGAAACAAACAAAAAACATATTCACAATAGCAACAAAAATCAGAGTATTCTTTGAGGGTCTCCAGTGCTCTGCTATTCAGTTAGGATTGCCATGATTAGCAAAAAACATACCAAAATAGAACACACAATTCAATGTCAATGTCCGTTAAACAAGTAGTGTTTATTTTATTTTTAGTGTTAAGTATGCCCCTTGCAGACCTGTGGGTCATATTTAAAATAATTTTTTTTGTCTGTTGTTTAGTTGACATTCTGATTTTACTAAAGTGTCTGCATTTTCTATGGCAACTCTATTTCTGGAAATAACTCAGGTATTTTTACATAGAGGTTTCATTGTTGTTTTTGTTGTTTGTTTTGTTTTAATACCTGCAACTTAAGCTCTGGCTATTAGCAATTCTATATTAAAGCTAAAGAAACAAAGGACCAGACCAGTGAAATAGTTCACTTGGATAGTGGGCTGCTTTGTTGTGTACAACCCACATTCAAGCTCAGCCCCTACCACACTGAAGGAAAATTAGGTGTTTTGCTCTCTCTCTCCTAAATCTCCTCTTATTACCCCCCTTCTCCCTCTCCACCTCTCACTTCCCCTCTCTTTCTCCCTGTTTACACTTTTAAAAATAAAGATACAAAGGAATAGAGGTCAAAAGGGAAACAAATCTTTGCTTTCTCTATCCCATTGGGGGCACTAAAATTCTAGTAGAATGGGAAGGAAAAACAGGGAAGCTGTGTTGAGTAGCACCACTGGGCTACATGTGGACTTGAAATCAGAGCTCTGGTTTTCACTAAGTCCTGTGGAATTCAGACAAGCTTAGGCACTTGGGTATCCTGCTTACCACCTGCTGGTCATGATCAACCTGCCTTGGAGACCTGTCAGAAGCAAAGTGAAGCCCTGAGCAGAGAGTTAACACATGTCAGCAATTAATAGGTTTCAACTATATCATTCTTATTACAATAACAATTCATACTAGGCTCTACATTTTGATTATAAAGTTATCATATTATAACTTTTGGCCAGTAAGTACATTCTGAAATATCCTTCTTTTCCTTCTTTCCTTCCTTCCTTCCTTCATTCCTTCCTTTCTTCCTTCATTTCTCCATCCCTCCCTCTTTCTTGCTTTCTTTTTTTGTGTTTTCTTTTCTTTTTTTTTTCCCTTTTTTTTGCCTGCCTGGCTATCACTGGGGCTCAGAACTAGCACTATGAAGTCCTTGCTCCTAGCAGCCTTTTTTTTTTTTTTTTCATTTTATTGGATAAGACAGAAAATGAGAGAGGTGGGGAAGATAAGCAAGGGTGAGAGAAAAATAGATGCCTGCAGACCTGCTTCACCACTGTGAAGTGCTCCCCCCACCCCCCTGCAGGTGGGGATCTGGGGCTTGAATATGGATCCTGTGTAGGTCTTTGTGATTAGTACTATGTAAGCTTAACCAGTGCCCTTCCTTTGCTTCCCCCTCCCCCTTTCCTTCCTTCCTTCCTTCCTTCCTTCCTACATTCTTTTTTTTTTTAAATTATTTCTTTATTGGGGAATTAATGTTTTACATTCAACAGTAAATACAATAGTTTGTACATGCATAACATTCCCCAGTTTCCCATTTAAGAGTACAACCCCCACTATGTCATTTAGCATCCTTCATGCTCCTTCCTCCTTCCTACATTCTTATAAACTATAAGTAGGCTTCTTAGCTTAATCACTGACTCCTGACTAAGAGATAAAGCAGAATGTGGCAGAGATAATCCAGTGGTTAGCAAAGAGATTTTCATAGCCCCACGCTATGCCACAGAGGTATAGGTCTTCTCCTGAGTTTTCTGGTTAGATCTCTGTCCCTTGGTGTCCCTGCCACTGCTCCAGATTCTGAGGGCAGTAGCAATGGAGACTAAGAGTTGCACTTGGCTAGTCTCCGGGGAGTCCTCTCCTCCCTTCAGCCGTCCCCTTGTTGGTGTAAAAACCTGGAGGTGGTGTCTCCGATAAACTGCCAGACTGTTACCAGCCACTTAATTTCTCCCTAGGCTCCTCTCTGTTCACCAGCCACACGTGTCTGTACTCACCGGTAATTTGGTGGGTTCCTGAAATCTTTCTAGTCCTGTCTTGTTTCGGTCCCAGGCGGTTTCCTTTTCTCCTTCCTACATTCTTTCCTTCCTTCGGTCTTTCCTTCCTCCCTTCTTCCTTCCTTCCTTCCTTCCTTCCTTCCTTCCTTCCTTTCTTCCTTCCTTTTCTCCCTTTCTTTCTTTCTTTTCAGGAACTTCTGGGCTGCTTCTTCATTCAGCAAGAAAGGCAAAGAAAAGACAAGACACTGCAGAACCAAAGCTTCCCCTGGTAATGTGGAATTTTCATGGGGTGCAAGCCTGGACAGCACATGTGACTAAACCTGTTCAGCTACTGAGTGAGCTATATTTTGGTCCCTAAGAATATGTTAATCACATGATAGGAAAAATCATTATCATTTATAGTATATTAATTCAGGGTTCTATTATAGTTATTATGGTAGGATTGATTTTGTTTTAGCAGATTAATATTCTAAATGAGCACATACCATCCTTGCTATGAAAGGACACACAGAAAGAACAACTGAATAACTGAACCTGGCTCCCAGGTCATTCTTGCACCCTGTCCCCTTACTGTCTTGCTGGCAATCTCACTGCTGTTCTGAAGCTGTTTGTCCCCTCACTTAGCTCCTAGAAATTGATTCTTTTAAATTATGTTTCATCCTTAACAATGAAGGAATGGTTCTTTTAAAATTGGTGGGCGAAGATGGCGGTCCTGAGAAGTTGCTGACAGCGAGCGCTCTGACCGCATCGTCGGCAACGGTAGGATTTTCTGCCTTTAGCAGGCCAGTTAATAAGGGGTGACACCAAAAAGTGGGTACAATTTAATTTGGGTTAAGAATTAGAGTAAAGGTGACACGGACTAGCGGGGCTCCAGAATTCCCCAGGGCGCCGGGCAAGGAGAGTGCGCCCGGCATTGTCCTCCGCCCGCCCAGGAAGGCGGCTCCTCCACCTGTTGCAGAGCGCGGCGGGCAGAGGACCCAGAGTGAGCACTTTAGCTCAGGGGCTTCCTCTTGGGAGAATCCAGGGTTCACCGCGGCCCTGAGAGCAGATCCAAAGACTTCTTGAGTATAGCTCTCATTGGATCAAAGGATTTGGAGCTAGTTTTCATTTTTGAGAAATCCTTTAAAAAAGTCTGGAGGGGGGGGGTTTCCCGGAAGATGGCGGACTACGGAGAAGCGGCTAGCCTTTGAGCTCCGGACACATCTCGTGTAAACAATAGGATTTTCTGCCTTTAGCAGGCCAGCCAATAAGGGGCCACAGCGGTCATACCAAGGAGGTGTCTATAACTTAATTTGGGTTAAGAATTAGAGTAGGGGAAAAAAATTCTTTTTTCTTCCTTTTAATTTTCAAGCATACATCCTTCCCGCCGCCCCCCCCCCCACCATAAGCAGTGCCTGGGACCAGCTACTAGCAGGATACCCCATACCACCAAACAGGGTTGTTTTTTTTTTTGTTTTGTTTTGTTTTTTTTTTAAACTCACTGATACACATTTGGGAAGTTCCTCGCACTGCTCTTTAATTACAACCCTTCTTCTTATATTCTCCCTTTTCTCTCTCTTATCTCTCTCTATCTCTTTTTTTTATTTTTTATTATTATTTTGTTTTTTATCTTGTCATACACTTCTTTCTTCTTTGCCTTTCTGAATTTGTGAATTACTTTGGGGAAGAAATCTGACCCAGAGTGGACTTTCTATGTGTGTATCTCTGCTCTAGTTCCCTTTACACTCTTGTTACCCCTAGAATATACACTGGATAGTATATTTGCATAACTGTCTATTCTTGCTATCCTCTCTTTCTTTTCTCTTTCTTCACTGGGGTTTGGTTACTATGTTTTCACGGACTGGAGAAATTTTTTGGCTAACTGGTAACGATTAAACTCCTTCAATACTTACTTCAGTTGCTACTGTAATTCCGAAGGTTGGTGAGTGCAATTGTCATAAAGGTATTTAGTACAGTGCTACTTGTGCTCAAAACACAACAACTGAGGAACAACAGAGCATTAAAAAAAAAAAAAGAGAGAGAAACACATAAATAAAAAAAAATGGGTAGATTAAAAACAAATAAAACTGCTACCCCAATGAATGAAGACAAGAGCCCAGAAGAAACCATAAATCAATCAGAAGAAACCATAGATAAGAAAAGTATGCAAGCAATAGTAAACTTATTAATCACAGAAATGAAAACAACATTGGAGGAAAGGAATGGCAGTATTAGGGAAACAACAGTTGAGACCCCCAAGGAAAATACTGATTATCTTGAGACAATTAGAGAACTGAAAGCTGAAATAGCTGTAATGAAGAAAGAAGCTGAGGCAAGGGAAAGCAGACTAACAGAAGCAGAAAACAGAATTAGTCAGACAGAGGATGAGTTAGAGAAAACTAAGAAAGAGGTAAAAGAGCTAAAAAGAGATTGAGAGACACTGAAAACAACAACAGAGACATATGGGATGATCTCAAAAGAAGTAACATTCGTATAATTGGCCTGCCAGAGGAAGAAAGAGAGGAAGGGGAAGCAAACATTCTAGAGGTAATAATACAAGAAAATTTCCCAGACCTGAATAACAGAAAGGATATCAAGGTGCAAGAGGCCCAGAGAGTACCAAACAGAATCAACCCAGACCTGAAAACACCAAGACACATCATAGTCACAATGAGAAGAAGTAAGGATAAAGAAAGGATCCTAAAGGCTGCAAGAGAGAAACAAAAAGTCACATACAGGGGAAAACCCATAAGACTTTCTGCAGATTTCTCCACTCAAACTCTAAAAGCCAGAAGGGAGTGGCAAGATATCTATTGAGCCCTGAATGAAAAAGGGTTTCAACCAAGGATAATATATCCTGCTAGACTTTCATTCAAGCTAGATGGAGGGATCAAAACCTTCTTAGACAAACAACAGTTAAAGGAGGCAACTATCACCAAGCCGGCCCTGAAAGAGGTACTAAAAGACCTCTTATAAACAAGAACATCACTATAATACTTGTAATATATTAGAGTAAACAAATCGTTTTTTAGAACAATGGCACTACAATACATTAAATCCATAATATCAATAAATGTCAATGGCTTAAACTCACCCATCAAAAGGCACAGGGTGGGGGGATGGATCAGAAAACATAACCCAACCATATGCTGCTTGCAAGAATCCCATCTGTCACAACAAGATAAACACAGACTTAAAGTGAAAGGATGGAAAACTATCATACAGGCTAACGGTCCACAAAAAAGGGCAGGAACAGCCATTCTCATCTCAGACACGATAGATTTTAAATTAAATAAAGTAATAAAAGATAGGCAAGGACATTACATAATGATTAGAGGATCAATCAGCCAAGAAGACTTAACAATTATTAACATCTATGCACCCAACGAGGGACCATCTAAATACATTAAACACCTACTGAAAGAATTTCAAAAATACATCAATAGTAATACAATAATAGTGGGAGACTTCAATACCCCACTCTCACACTTAGAAAGATCAACAAAGCAGAGAACCAATAAAGATACAAGAGAATTGAATGAAGAGATTGACAGACTAGACCTCTTGGACATTTTCAGACTCCTCCACCCCAAAAAACTGGAATACACCTTCTTTTCAAATCCACATAACACATACTCAAGGATAGACCACATGTTAGGCCACAAAGACAGCATCAATAAATTCAAGAGCATTGAAATCATCCCAAGTATCTTCTCAGACCACAGTGGAGTAAAACTAACTTTTAACAACAAACGGAAAATTATTAAAAGACATAGAATTTGGAAACTAAACAACATGCTCCTTAAGAACCACTGGGTCAGAGACTCACTCAAACAGGAAATTCAAATGTTCCTGGAAACTAATGAAAATGAAGACACAACCTATCAAAATATTTGGGACACAGCGAAAGCAGTACTGAGAGGGAAACTTATAGCCATACAATCACATATTAAACACCAAGAAGAAGCCCAAATGAACGACCTTACTACACACCTCAAGGACTTAGAGGAAGAGGAACAAAGGAACCCTAAAGCAACCAGAAGGACAGAAATCACTAAAGTTAGAGCAGAAATAAACAACATCGAAAATAAAAGAACCATACAAAAGATCAATGAAGCCAAATGTTGGTTCTTTGAAAGATTAAACAAAATTGACAAACCCCTAGCCAGACTCACCAAACAAAAAAGAGAGAAGACTCAAATTAATAGAATTGTAAACGATGCAGGAGATATCACAACTGACACCACAGAAATCCAGAGAATTCTGCGAAACTTCTATAAAGAACTATATGCCACCAAGCTAGAGAATCTGGAAGAAATGGAACAATTCCTAGAAACCTATGCACTTCCAAAACTGAACCAAGAAGAACTACAAAATCTAAATGCACCAATCACAGACAAAGAAATTGAAACCGTTATTAAGAATCTCCCCAACAACAAAAGTCCTGGACCAGATGGCTTCACAAATGAATTCTACAAAACTTTCAGGAAACAGTTAATACCCATACTTCTTAAGCTTTTCCATAAGATTGAAGAAACAGGAATACTCCCTTCCACCTTTTATGAAGCCAACATCACCCTGATACCAAAAGCTGATAGGGACAGAACAAAAAAGGAAAACTACAGACCAATATCTCTGATGAACATAGATGCCAAAATATTAAACAAGATCTTGGCCAACCGGATACAGCAACACATCAAAAAGATTGTTCATTATGACCAAGTGGGATTCATCCCAGGAATGCAAGGCTGGTTCAACATCCGTAAATCAATCAATGTCATTCATCACATCAATAAAAGCAAAGCCAAAAACCACATGATTATCTCAATAGATGCAGAGAAAGCCTTTGACAAAATCCAACACCCATTCATGCTCAAAACTCTACAGAAAATGGGAATAGATGGGAAATTCCTCAAGATAGTGGAATCTATATATAGCAAACCTACAGCCAACATCATACTCAATGGAGAGAAGCTGAAAGCATTCCCCCTCAGATCGGGGACTAGACAGGGCTGTCCACTGTCACCGTTACTCTTCAACATAGTATTGGAAGTTCTTGCCATAGCAATCAGGCAAGAGAAAGAAATCAAAGGGATACAGATTGGAAGGGAAGAAGTCAAGCTCTCACTATTTGCAGATGATATGATAGTATACATAGAAAGACCTAAAGAATCCAGTAGAAAATTACTGGAAGTTGTTAGGCAATATAGCAAGGTATCAGGCTACAAAATCAATGTACACAAATCAGGGGCATTTCTTTATGCAAACACTAAATCTGAAGAAGAAGACATCCAGAAATCACTCCCATTTACTGTTTCAGCAAAATCAATCAAATACCTAGGAATAAAGTTGACCAAAGAAGTGAAAGACTTGTATACTGAAAACTATGAGTCGCTACTCAAGGAGATAGAAACTGATACCAAGAAATGGAAAGATATCCCATGCTCATGGATTGGAAGAATAAATAGCATCAAAATGAATATTCTCCCCAGAGCCATATACAAATTTAATGCAATACCCATCAAAGTTCCACCAGGCTTCTTTAAGAGAATAGAACAAACACTACAATCATTTATCTGGAACCTGAAAACACCTAGAATTGCCAAAACCATATTGAGGAAAAGAAACAGAAATGGAGGCATCACACTCCCAGACCTTAAACTATATTATAAAGCCATCATCATCAAAACAGCATGGTACTGGAACAAAAATAGGCATACAGACCAGTGGAACAGAATTGAAAGCCCAGAAGTAAATCCCAACACCTATGGGCATCTAATCTTTGATAAGGGGGCCCAAAGTATTAAATGGAAAAAGGAGGCTCTCTTCAATAAATGGTGCTGGGAAAACTGGGTTGAAACATGCAGAAGAATGAAATTGAACCACTTTATCTCACCGGAAACAAAAATCAACTCCAAATGGATCAAAGACCTAGATGTCAGACCAGAAACAATCAAATACTTAGAGGAAAACATTGGTAAAACACTTTCCCACATACACCTCAAGGACATCTTTGATGAATCAAACCCAATTGCAAGGAAGACCAAAGCAGAAACAAACCAATGGGACAACATCAAATTGAAAAGCTTCTGCACATCCAAAGAAACTATTAAACAAACAGAGAGACCCCTCACAGAATGGGAGAAGATCTTCACATGCCAGACATCAGACAAGAAACTAATCACCAAAATATATAAAGAGCTCGGCAAACTTAGCCGCAAAAAAGCAAATGACCCCATCCAAAAATGGGCAGAGGAAATGAACAAAACATTCACCATAGAGGAGATCCAAAAGGCTAACAAACATATGAAAAACTGCTCTAGGTCACTGATTATCAGAGATTTGCAAATCAAGACAACACTAAGATACCACCTCACTCCTGTAAGAATGGCATACATCAAAAAGGACAGCAGCAACAAATGCTGGAGAGGATGTGGGGACAGAGGAACCCTTTTACATTGCTGGTGGGAATGTAAATTGGTACAGCCTCTGTGGAGAGCAGTCTGGAAAACTCTCAGAAGGCTAGACATGGACCTTCCATATGACCCAATAATTCCTCTCCTGGGGTTATACCCCAAGGACTCCATAACACCCAACCAAAAAGAGATGTGTACTCCTATGTTCATAGCAGCACAATTCATAATAGCTAAAACCTGGAAGCAACCCAGGTGCCCAACAACAGATGACTGGCTGAGAAAGCTGTGGTATATATACACAATGGAATACTATGCAACTATCAAGAACAATGAACCCACCTTCTCTGACCCATCTTGGACAGAGCTAGAAGGAATTATGTTAAGTGAACTAAGTCAGAAAGATAAAGATGAGTATGGGATGATCCCACTCATCAACAGAAGCTGACTAAGAAGATCTGAAAGGGAAACTAAAAGTAGGACCTGATCAAATTGTAAGTAAGGCACCAAAGTAAAAACCCAGTGGTGAGGGGTAGGCATGTAGCTTCCTGGGCCAGTGGGGGGTGGGAGTGGGTGGGAGGGATGGGTCACAGTCCTTTGGTGGTGGGAATGGTGTTTATGTACACTCCTAGCAAAATGTAGACATATAAATCAGTAGCTAATTAATATGAGAGGGGGAAATCAATTGTATGTCTCAAAGTTTCTCAAAAGACAAACTGAATCTTTTTAATATATAGGCTATATATTTGTTATGCGGACTCTCTCAAAAGCCTAGACCAAGTAGATTAGAAGCTTCCAATAGCACAGCTATATACAAGATACTGGGTACCGTCCAGCAAACCATAACAAAGGGACTTTTCAAAGTTAACCCAATTAACAAATAATGTGATGATAATATTAACTATTGAGTGTCTTTTTGAACCCTAAGACAGCAGGAACCTCACATCTTCACTATAGAGCCCCTACTTCCCCCAGACCTGGAACCCTTGGATAGGGCCCACTTTCCCGTATGCATCTCCCAATCCAAACCAAATAACATTGCATCTGCCGATCACAATCTAACCAAAGCAACGATTGCTACCTCAACACGCTTCACCTCAGAATGTATCCAGAGACTTCACGTGTGGAATGACAACCCTTCAGCTTCATTACTCGGGTGAGACCTTTCCTTTAATAGTACACTCTAATTTCATCTCAGGTAGTTCACTTTCTAACAAAGTCCCATAACCTAGATATACACCAGTTTCTGTGAGAGAGAGCTTATGTGCACACGTATCCATAAACTACTGCAAAATATATACCTGAAAGCAGGACTACACTAGAGTTTGCAGTGAGTACCTCCCTAACATTTCCTCTCCACTATTCCAAGCTTGGGATCCATGATTGCTCAACAAATTGTTTGGCTTCATATGTTAACTCTCTTTTCAATCACCAGGTTCCAGATGCCACCAGGATGCTGGCTAGGCTTCCCTGGATTGAAGACCCCACCAATATGTCCTGGAGCTCAGCTTCCTCAGAGTCACACCCTACTAGGGAAAGAGAGAGGCAGACTGGGGGTATGGACCGACCAGTCAACGCCCATGTTCAGCGAGGAAGCAATTACAGAAGCCAGACCTTCTACCTTCTGCAACCCTCAACGACCCTGGGTCCATGCTCCCAGAGGGATAGAGAATGGGAAAGCTATCAGGGGAGGGGGTGGGTTATGGGGATTGGGTGTTGGGAATTGTGTGGAGTTGTACTCCTCCTACCTTACGCTTTTGTTCACTAATCCTTTCTTAAATAAAAAATTAAAATAAAATAAAATAAAATAAAATTGGTGGGCTAGGTACATCTGATAGAATGTACATGTTCCTAAAATTAAATGAGGAGCTAGATATACCACAACATGCTACTCTAGAATCAACAAAAGGTGATAGTGTGTCCTTTGGGATAAAATGGATGGGACTGAAGGTGGTAATCATGCTTAGTATACGATGTAGAGAGGTCAATGACTATTTCCAGGTGATTTCATTCATATGGAGAATCTAGAGACTTGAAACATATGAACTTGCAAAAACAAAATAAATGGAAATAAAAGAAAGGAAGGAAGGAGGGAATAAGAAAGAAAAAAAATCAGTAAGACAGAAGTCCCTTGAAGAGAAATATAGTGGTTATTATTAGGAGAGTGGGGGCAGAGACGTTTGGTGGTAGTTGCCCTGTGGGAGTCTATGTCCTTTATTTAGTCTTAAAATAATATAGAAACAGGATGGGGTATGAATTGAAATGCCAACACCCATGTCCAGTGGATAAGCGGTTACAGAAGCCAAACTTCCCACCTTCTGCACCCCATAAAGATTGTTGGCCCATTCTCCCAGAGGGATAAATAATCTTTTCCAGGGGCTGGATGGTGGCACACTTAGTTGAGCGCATATCTTATAAAGCACAAGAGCCTGGCTTTGAGCCCCTGCTCCCCACCTGCAGGGGGAAAGCTTTGCAAGTGGTGAAGCAGTGCTGCAAGTGTCTTTCTGTCTCTCCCCTTCTCTACTATCCCCCCATCTCTGGTTGTCTCTATGCAATAAATAAATACATATAATTTTTAAAAAAGATAAATGCTCTGGTCAAATTAAAAAAGATAAGAAGGAGGAGGAGGAGAAGGGGAGAAAATAATAAGAGCAAGAGGAAGAAGAGGAAGAGGGGGAAGAAGGAAGAAAAAGGAAGAGGAGAAGGAAAAGAAGAAACAGCAGCAGCAGCTTTTCTGGTGGAGGAATGCAACATGAAACTTTGGTGGTGGAACTTTATGAAACTGTACCCCTGTTACCTTAGAATCTTGTTAATTATTATTATTAAATTACTAATAGTGAAAAAAGTTACAAACCATAAGTAGCCACAAATAGAAAAAAAAGGCATATAGCAAAACAAAATTACAAGAAAAAGCAACCACAGGCTAAAAGTTGGACTGCCTGAGGTGTATTGCAGCAAAGCAGAAGCCTTTTTCTATGGGGAGCTGGGGGAGTAGGCATGAGAAGGGGTGGGGAGGAGAGGGCACTAGGCAAATAGGATGGAGCTGTAAAGAGAGACTTGTGTTGGCAGCTGGAATGATGTGCAGACACCTAACATGGATAAAAACTGTACATGTGTTTCAGTAACAGTCTTGGAAGCCATTATTTCCTCCAATAAGATGATTTGAGGAGAACAAAAAACACAGCAAAACTCTCCCTTTAAAAAAATAGATCAGACTGCAAATTAATGTGTTTTAATTTATGAAATGCCATTTTTTTTGTGAAATGATTATCAATGGACTATTTCCTGATACTTATTTTTGATGTTCATAATACATATATGGTGATTTTTTTTTTGTCTATTTTCCTTTTGCTTCACATCTTTTGGTTACTATAGTTTGTTCTCTACAAAATTGAGGTTACAAGAAACATGTTTTCTTCTAATACAAGTTACTTGTTTTCTAAAAAAAAAAAAGAAATGAACGCATAAAACTAGGTAGATGATTATGATGCTGTCACAAAACTAAATGAGTCACATTAACTACTCCCATCAATCAGCACACAAGCACACTGTAATATCTCCCATAAAAAGTAAAACCATGACTGCAGAGGTAGTGTAATGGTTCTGCAAAAGACTATTGCCTCAGGTTTCCAGGTCCTAGGTTCAATCCCCGGCACTACCATAAGCCAGATCTGAGCAGTGCTCTGTCTCTGGGGTTCTCTCACTTTCTCTCTCCTCTATTTATTTATCTTATTAAATAAAATATATGTTGTAATAGTTTACTTTAGCTTAATGGCAGAGGCAGATGAAACCAGAGCACTGTGCATCTCTGGTTTATGCTGGTTCTAGGGACTGAACTTGGGATCTCAGAGCCTCAGGTATGAAAAAGCATTTACATAACAACCATGCTGTCTTCCCAGTCCAATATATATTTAAACCAGAGCATTGTTTAGTTTTAGATTATTGTAGTGTGCGGTTTTGAACCTGGGACTTCCGAGTCTCAGGTATGACTATCTCTTTGCATAATCATTATGTTATTTAATCCTGTCACCAATAAAATATTTTTAAAAACTATTAAAAAAATAAAAAGAACTGTCTTCTGTTTCTTTTTTTGTTTGTTTTGTTTTGTTTTCAGTTGCTAGGGTTCTGTGCCAGCACTATGAATCCACTGCTCCTAGTGACCATTTTTTCCTTTCTAATTTTTTAACATTTTTTGATAGGAAAGAGAAATTAAGAGAGGAGGGAGAGATAAACAGGGAGAGAGAAAGAGAGACACCTGAAGACCTGCTTCCCTGCTTTATCACTTGTGAATGGAGGTGAGCAGTCAGAATCCTTGAGCTAGTCCTTGTGCTTGGTACTATATGCACATAATCACCCAGCTCCTTTGTCCTCTAAAAGTCCCCTGCTAGGACTTGTCTGCTCTACATCAAAGTAAATGTATTTTAAATAATTTACTTAAGTAGTAATCTAATTCATCTCTTTCAAGTCTCTCTTGAATACTCTTTAAGGCTTTAGTTACAGTATCACAGCATTGCCACCAACTGTTTCCAAACTCTGAATCCAGAGGCCTTTATATGCAACGTGGTTTCATACAGCTGTCATTTGACTGTCAGTATGTTCTTCCAGTTATCCTAAATATCTTTTCACACAGTGGTCACTCCATCAGAAAATGATACCTTTGTTATTTTCATGGCTTAGGTGAATATATTAGACTTCAAGTTTGATTTAAGTGGTGCCACATAACTTCCTTGAATGTTCAATGACTCACTTCCAAAAAAAGAATGTAAACTTTAAATATGGTTTCTCTTTAATCTCTGTACTTCACTAACATCACCCTCTTTACTTTGCTTTGTCTATGCCCTTCCAGCAAAGTCAGCAGTGAAATCACACATGCATAAGGTCCCATCTCCACAAAACCATCATTACCATCACCATCACCATCATATCATCATTGACATGACTTGTAAACAAAACCTGGAATTCCAATATTTGTGCACCCATTAGGTTGTTATTTTGGCTCATAATAATATACTATGTCAAATATATAATTTTACATTTTTCCAGTACTAATAATTCAACAAAGACTACTTTGATTGCAATCATTTGAGATAAATATACCAAGCATAATTCACTTGGATTTGTATTTGATAGAAAGCTTAAAGGAATAGTATTAAATGAAATAAGCCAGAAAGAGAAGGATGAGTATGAAACGATCTCATTTGTGGACAGAAGCTGAGAAATAAGAACAGAAAGGGGGATCACAAGGTAGAACTTGGACTGGATTTGGTATATTGCACCAAAGTCAAGGCTTCAGTGGCATGGGGTAGGAATAGGGGGACTTCAGGCACTGGTGCATGATGGTGGGTGGAGAGGCACCTTGGCTGGGGGTGAGAGTATTTTGCAGAAAACTGAGACATTTTACACATGTATCAACAACTCTATTTACTGTAAATCATTAATTACCCTAATAAAAATTAAAAGTTAAAAAAATCACAAGCTTTTGTTTAACTGAGGTCTATGAACAAGTTAACATTCATCATTGATTTATATGAAATCGATGTATCATTTCATAAGGTTAGTAGCTATCACATCAAAATGCAGAAGCCCAGAGAAAAGGCACCACAAAACTGAAGCTTTATATGTGCAGTAGTGGCAAGGCTGGAACCTGGGACTTGTACACGGCAAAGCAGGTACACTGTCCAGAAAAGCCATCTTGCCAACCCTGGAGTAAGTACTATGCTATTGAGTGTTATTAAGTGGGATGGAAAATTGGATCCAAAATAATTTCTAGAAACGCTCCAGTCTGTTGAAATACATTATAGTTACAGCTAAGTGTGGAGTTGTCAGAAAAGAGTGTTTTGCACAGCAAAACAATTTACATGCACATTTCAGTTAGTATTTTGTTTTACTTTTGAAATTTGAAGCTTTTGTTTGTTTGTTTATTTCTGACAAATTACTGATTTTATATGCATGTTTCTAAAGTGACTGACTTATTAAAAATAATTGGTTAATTTTAATTTCTGACTGACCTTGAGGTTTATTAGTGAACTGAATGTTATCATTTTTCAAAATTCAGGCCATAATATTGATATTTAGGCAAGACCTAAATATCAATCAAATGAAGTTACTATTTTCAAGTAAACTGATCTAAGCATAGTGATTTCTTCTGTTTTAATGATTTCCTCTCAATAGTACAGAAGCACTAGTCTTCCCCTACTTCACCATGAGAGAGCATCCATCCCAAGCCATTTAGTCAAAAATATTTTAATTTTGTAGCTATCAGCATAGATATAGCCCCTTGGAGAATTTTTCCATTTCATTCCTGTTCTACTTTCACAGGTAGTAAAAATATTTCTGCCTTTTGACATGCATTTAAAATGTCCCTACTTAGACTTTCAATTGCCCTGTGGTGTGGTTCCTCCTTTTCAAAGGAAGTTATAAGGATATGTTTTTCCCACCTTCATTTATACTCTGTTCAAAGTATGGTACTTTACAAGAATGCTCATCACTTTTTTGTTCCATTTCTAACTAAGTAATTCATTCATTACCTAATTTGGAGGAAGGAAAAAAGACAAGTTAAAGTAATAGAAAGCTGATGTTGTAATGATAGCAATAAAGTAAATCCCAGGAGATCTGAACCTTGACCCTTTTGCAAAGTCATCAAAATGCTTAAGTTAGGCTAATTACTATAATGCACTTCACCTAATTATAGAATTAGAGGGTAAGGGTTTTTCCTCACTCTAGAAACCATATGAACTACTGTCTGTCAGAAGATCTAATTACAAGCATGATAATAATTGGATTAGATGACCACATGGCAATTATTCACAAATTTAGACTTGTCTATATGTCTCATGATGTCTAATTTTAAACTAGTCTCTTCCCTGGCAAACGCTAGAAGAAGTCTCTTCCCCAACCTTAACTTGGCAAGTATCAACAAGTTAACCTGTTATAAATTTGTTATCAAGTACATCTCTTAAGCATATCTGAAGATTGCTTTCAATAATCCATGAGGGATAGGCTTGGGTAGTTCAAGGAAATGAAAGTTAATAGTCTTGAAGAATCTTTGTTCTTCTTCTTCTTCTAGCATTTGCCCTTCTTCCGTAGCCAGTCAACAGCGTCAGGTTGAGCCTGATGTAAAGTTTCAAGAACTATGAACTCCTATTCACTTTCCCTACTTATCAGTACACAAGTCAAAAACAACTGGTATTTATTTACATAGATCAGTGAATCTTGGAACAAATTTTCTCACTTTATGGGGGTTAATTGTTTAAAATACAATTGTTGGCACATGGATGGGTATAAATTCTTATCTTTCCTTAATAAATGCCTTTAGGATATTATTTCCCCCAAAGTAGGTTCTTTACCATCATTTGTAATAGCCCAAAGATAAGATGACTTTTGGCCTGAGTATAGTATATTCCTCTGAATCTTGGAATTTTTATTATTAAAACATCAATTATAATAATAAAAATGTTAAATAGTGTGTAAGTATATAATTTATACTAAAATTTTTATGTATTTTTCTCCCATTCAATTATGTTTCTGTGATATACTTTCTTTGAAGGTAAGGGGATAAAAAATACATAAATACATAAATGAATGTATACATATATTCATGATAGGAGGGCTGGGAAAATAGGTTAGTACTACAGTACAGGGCGTCTATGCTTTTGGTCTCATGTTCTATACCCATCACAGCATTTGCCAAGATAGAAGTCAGTAAATTGACTCCATTTTACATTTCAACTTTACCTGTTTGAAAAAAAAAAAAAGTGAAGTAGCTAAGTTGGGGTCAGGAAGCTAAATGATTGTGCATATTTTTTTGGGGAAAATACCACCTTAAATTTAACATTGGAATAAACAATTTAGTCTGGGGAGACAGCATAATGGTTATGTAAATGACTTTCATGCTTGAAGCTCTGAGGTTACAGGTTCAGTCCCCAGTACCACCGTAAGTCAGAGCTGAGCAGTACTCTGGTTTCTTTCTTTGTCTTTACTTCTCTCTCTCTCTCTCTTTCTCTCAGTAGAAATAAATAAAATACTGTTTAAAAGAATAAATGTGAGTAGCTTATATCTATTAGAGAAAAAAAAGGAAGAGATAACACTTTCCCTCTCAATATAAAGTATATTTCAATATGTCAATACAGGAAAAATATACATTTCCTTTGTATTGATGAATATTTTATTATTTGGGGGGATGTATATAATCTTTCAGATTGTTTCTATGTCCTTTGAAAAATGCTTAGGAGTGTTTTATTTATTACTGTATCATAAAATATTCCTATTTTTTAATTTGTTTAAGGATTCTCAATACTGTTTCCCATAAGAGCCGCAGAAGTTTGCATTCCCATCAACAGTCTAACAGAACTCTAAATAAATAAATAAAGTAAAATAGAAGATTGTGAATGCTGGTGAGGACTTGTAGGAAAAAATCATTCTGTTACTATTATTATTATTTTCCTTCAAGGTTATTGCTGGGGTCTGGTGCTGACACTATGAATCCACTGCTCCTAGAAGCCTTTTTTTTTTTTTTTTCCAATTTTATTAGATAGGACAGAGAGAAGTTGAGTGAGGAGGGAGAGGTAAAGAGGGAGGAGATAGATACCCACAAACAGGCTTCACCACTTGTGAAGCTTCCCCACTACAGATGAGGAGCCAGGTGCTCAAACCTAGATCCTTGTGCTGGTCCTTGTGCTTAGTACTATGCACACTTAACCAGGTGTGTCACTGTCTAGCCCTGATAAATATTTTATTCATACCATAGAGAATTTTTAGTAACTTTCCTGAGGTTATATATGCAAAGGATATACAAAAAGCTTAATCTGAGGGTTTTAGGGAGTGAGGTAAAATATCCTAGTCAAATTACTTTCTTGACTAAGATTCCAAAGTCTCAGGTTTAACCTTAGCACATCCATGAAGACTGGAACTGAGAGTTTCTCCTTGGGGAAGTCCTCACATAGCACCCAGGCAGTGTATTACAAAGATGTTCTGCAACAGTAAGAGACAACTGGGAGGTCCTGGCCTTCCTCTCTCCTACTGTAGGATGCTAATTTTAGTTGCCTTCATTTCTTGTTCTGCTTTCTCAGATAAATCAAGTTTCATTAATTTTCTGTAATATGAGTGTAGTGCTGACAAGGACATTAAGCGGCAGTTAATGTAATTTGTTGCTTATCAAGTTACTACTGGCAAAATGTTTAATAAATTCATGTGATACACTGGTATCTTAGTAAGATTAGTATGGGATTTTGAACAGGTGTACTATGATAGCCAAAACATTAATTTCCATTTTAGAGATAGGTTTGAGGGAAAATTACAAGCGAGTTAAATACACACAGGTGTTCCTTTCTTTTTAAATTTTCTTTTCTTGTCTTTTTCTGAAAATAGAGATAGACAGAAAAAGAGTGAAAGAGACCACACACCTGAAACATTCTTTAATGCAGAGGAGACTGGGCTTGATCCTGGGTGTATCTTATGGTACAATAGTAAATTATTCAATTGACATATTTTATAATAAGGAATCTCAAATATTGCAATAGAGATAAAATTACAAATAAGCTTTAGCATGATTGTATAATAACATTTACTTTTTCCCCAAAAGAAATCATATTGGTAAAGGATTTATATATCACAGAAATTTATAATTTTAAAGTAATTTGAAAAATAAGTTTTATATGACTAAATGATAAGTGTAAGGGATTAAATTCACTGAACTACAGATGGGAGAATGAGTAGTCATTTATCTTCATTCACAAAGGTTTTTTTTAAAGTTGAAGTATCTTTGCCACCAAAACCCAACATTAATAGCAGACAAGAGAAACAAATAGCAAAGAGGATCAGGAACCAGCCAATAAGCAACCTAAGTTTATGAATTTTGAGAAGGGAAACTCCAAGTAATCCCATCTTTATTGTGCTTACTAATTTAAAGATAATCTTTTCTTGCCCAAGGTGCAAGGACTTGATGGCTTTTCAGCAGAGGAGAAGCATTCTGCTTAGACAAGCAGACAGAATAAGAGTTGTGGGATACTGAAGAAGCTAGAATCTGTGGGGAAAAAAAATAATAAGACCCTCCCCTGATAATCGAATCTTCTGTGAAGTTTCTCTGTAAATCACTGAGGGTGGCTTAGAGTATATATACCTGAGGTAAAAGCAAAAGAAACAGGCTAGAAGGAAAATGCCATAAGGCTGAGAACAGAAATGGGGATATTTGGAGAGTGAGTAGCTATTGTATTCTTGTCAACAACTTGTTTATATTTCATTAATACTCAGGGTCCTGACTGAATTGAAAGTGACATCTTAGGAGCCAAGAGTACAGTGAAACCTAATCTGTCTTTTATTAGCAGACTTTTTTTTTTTTTTTGAGAGAGAGAAAGAGAATGAAAGAGACCACAGCTGCCTCCAGTGTAGTGGGGGTCAGGCTCAAATCTGGATCAAACACATGGCAAAGCAGCAATCTCTCCAAGTGAGCTACTTACTTTGCTTGGCCTCGTGGCAGACTCATAGCAACAGTAGCTCCTTGGATGCATCATTTTGAGTTTAAGTGTCGTTAAGCCAGAGGGTGTACAAAAAATATTAAAACTGATTTTAACAAAATAGAAAGCTTCTCTAATTTTCAGACATTCTTCTTCCTTACTGAGAATTCCACAAAATGTAGTAAATATTTGAAAAATGCTAAACATGCAAAAAAGGGAAAATAGATACAGAACCAACAAATATTTTAATCTCTCTTTCTCTCACCACCAGGTTTACCATCAAGTTCACTCTCAACTCACAGAGATTCTCAGTAATCTTACAGACACTTTTATTTTTTTTATGTTTAACTGTACATAAATAAATTCACTAAGTAAAATGACTTCTGGTTTTGGCTAAAAGTCTTTAAAACATTTACTTTAATCTCTATAATCTCACATGTATGAATTTAACAAAATAATAAAAAAGTGTCTTTTTTTTTGAAGAAGTCTAGAATTAAACTTCTATGCTATTAAGAGTGGACACCCTTCTCCCATATAACCTATTGCTATGGCTGTACCAAACAGGGTCTTCACCACAGCTGGTGGCCACTGTTCTCCCTTTGTGATGTGGGAAAAATAAACCCCTTAATTTCAACATGAAATAGTGAAGATCTTTAAAAACTATCAACATGGAGCCAGGCAGTGGTGTACTTGGTTAAGTGCACACATTACAGTGTACACATTACAGTGCACAAGGTCCCAGGTTTATGCCCCTAGTCCCATCTGCAGAGAGGAAGCTTCATGAGGATTGAAGCAGGGCTTCAGGTGTCTCTTTCTCCCTACCTCCTTCTTCCCTCTCAATTTGTCTCTGTCTTTATTCAAAATAAATAAATATTAAAAATATAAACATCAGACTTTGTTTTCCCTTTTGCGTCCAGGATTATTGCTGAGGCTTAGTGCCTGCACTATGAATCCACTCCTCCTGGCCACCATTTTTCCCATTTTGTTGCCCTTGCTATTGTTGTTGGATAGAACAGAGAAAAATCAAGAGAGGAGGTGAAGACAGAGAGAGGGAGGGAAAGACACCTGCACACCTGCTTCACCACCAGTAAATTGACTCCCCTTGCAGGTGGGGAACCTGGGGTTCCAGACAGGATCCTTATGCCAGTACTTGTGCTTTGTGCCATGTGTGCTTAACCAGCTGCACTACTACCCAGCACCTAACATCAGACATTTTAAAGAGATACTTTCTTTCAGTTATTTGCAATCTCTAAAACATACTCAAGTGGTTGAATGCCAATATTAGCATTAGGAAGGGAGATGAATGATATACAGGCAATCACAATGAAGTTATTGAAATGTAATGACTGTTTTTCAGCAGAACTTTAGGGTGATATTATGAAGGCATAGATATTACATAGCTCAGGTAATGTAATAGTCCACATAGCTTGGAAACACACCATCTTATTGCATTTTAAAGTACTATTCATGGGGGCTAGGTGGTGGTGCACCTTGTTATGGGGACCCCTTAGCCTGTGCGAGGACCTGTGTTTAAGCCCCTAGTCTGTATCTGCAGTAAGATAGCTCATGAGTAGTGAAGTAGGTGCTGTAAGTGCCTCTCTATCTCTCTCCCTATCTCCTCCTCTCTTCTCAATTTCTCTCTATCTTTATCTAATGAATAAATAAATGAATAAAAATACTATTTGTGTTTTATTATCACTGAGGTTTAGTGCCTATAAGATGAATTCACCACTATAGGCAGGCAGCAGGTAGCAGGCACCCTTATTTTTTCGCGTATTGTATAGAGACAGAGAGAGAGAGAGAGAGAGAGAGAGAGAGAGAGAGAGAGAAATCAAAAGGGAAGGGGAGATAGAGAGGAATGGACAAAGAGATACTTCACTGCTGGTAAAACTCCTCTGTAGGTGGGGACAGGAGGCTTGAACCTGGGTCCTTGAGCCCAGGTTTGTGTGCCCTCAACTAGGTGAAATAAAATCATGTTTTAAATGTGTCATCTTTTATGTGATCTCATTCAATAAGTAATCAGGTATTTGCTAATTATGATATATACCCACATGTTGCTTCAATATAAAGAGTTCTCTCTCTCTCTCTCTCTGGGATTACCACCACTCTGGGCCAATTTTTTCCCCACAGATAAGAAATGGGCTGAAAAAATGGAGGGAGGGACGGGAGAAAGGAAAGGGGGAAAGGGAGGAGAGGGAGAGACAGAGAGACACAGAGAGAGAGAGAGAGAGAGGAAAAGGGAGAAGGAGAGAGTGGGAGAGGGAGAGGGAGAAGGAGAGGAAGAGAGAGATTGAGGACCCTTATGTGTGGTGTGCCCTGCACTCGAACTTGAGTACCACACTGAAGTATCATTTTAGGTAAGCTATCTCAGTTTACTCATAGCTTTGCTTTTAAAGAAACAAATTAGCTCCAGTCCAAGAAGCTTAGCAGACAATGAAAGACAATTAGCTTATGCAAGCAAGTCCTGTAACTGAAAACAGAATTGAGAGTAATTGTAGCTCTAATAGTAAAGAAATGCTAAATATAACTCAAAGTCACTTAGGAACTTAAAAACAGCAGGACTATGTCCTTAAAGGAGATGGGTAGGCAGATGTTCCAAACATGGCATAAAAGAGCAACACAGCTGCCAAGGGCAGGTAAGTATGTAATTTCTGGCATTTATGAAATGACTACACTAAAAAGTTAGTTTTTTGGGGGAAGACTAGTTTCAGATGGGAGAAGTTTAGCTTTATGCACAGTGAATAAGAATCAATTTTTTGTAAAGATTATATCATATATCTTTGTATAAAGATACACATTTGAAAAGAAAGGTGGAAATAAAGGAGAAAATAATGATATCCTTGTTAACTTTTCAACTATAGAGACAATATAAGAGATTAGATTAATAGACTAATTTGTGAGTTTTGTAACTATTAACTTGAAAAATAGATCTCTAAATTTTTATCTGTATCATTCTTATTTATCCAAATGATTCTAATGTTTAAAATTTGTTTGGGGGTTATATATGCAGTGGGGAAAATATCCTGTATTGGAACATATATCCTATATGGATTGGAACATATATCCTATATGTTCCAAATATCCAAGTGAGACTATATTGGAAATAAATCCAGAAATATTTTCATGAATATCCCTTAATAATTTTCTCTAAGCTCTCTGATGTATAGAATTTAATATATTTCATAATAAAAAAGTAAAACCAGTTCAAGAAACCAAGTGTAATTAATTAAAAGTTTTCTGCCTCTCTTTATGAAGTCTATCCCAGAGACCTAGCAAAGCTAAACAACAAATAAAACCAAAAGGAACAGTTAAAAGAAGCTCATTCAGGACTTACCCATATTTTGCAAAGTTTGCCCAGTGTCTCATTATGGATCGACTTAAAATTTCCTCTGCTTTGGTATAGTTGACTCTCCTTTCCAGAGGTAAACCGAAGACAAACTCAATTTCATAACCATGCATCACCCCCATCCACTCTGGCCAAGGTAGTTTGGAGGATCGATGCTCAAAATAGTAGAAAAAGGCCTCATTCCCTAGTCCTGAGAACTTTGGTGGTGAAATCCAGAGCAGGGCATATGATGTTGTAATCCCCCACCACATCATCCAAGGCCTCACGGTACTTCTCAGATCTCTGGTCATCTACCCAATCTACATAGTGGAAAAGGATGGATTCTTTTCCAAATTCACTCAGCCCTGGAAAAACCAAAGTCAAACCTTCTTGAAATTCTTCTCT